>NC_064926.1:356372662-356675693 GCF_023897955.1 Schistocerca gregaria
CTTCTTGCAAACAGCAGCCTCTGACATGCACATAATTACTTGCGTTTTACTTTACGTAACATTAAATTTCACTTGCCTTTATCTGGAGTCAGAAAACTGATCAGACACCGTATTTGTTTCAGTTGGCTAAAGAAGGTGCAGCCACCAGTCGCAGCTTGATTTTACTGTAGCAGATCTAGATTTCGGTCACTGAGTAACAATCTTCGATTCTTGTAGCAATACAGGAACCAATTAGAATACAATCGCATAGATGTTAACACCAATGTACAGTTGTACAAATTTCACGTATAAGCGGATGGTACATATAGCAGATAAAGATGACACATTTCAGCCGATATCTGGCATAGCCCATCTTGAGCTATACACGTAAAGGGCTGCCATTGCACGGAGGCTGCTGTTTACAGATATCTCAGAGGTGGCCTCAGTGTACTCCCCTAAATTATCACCAAAATAGCAGTTTTAAGTAAATACACTTTTATCGAAATAGAATATAAGTGACGACAAAGTAGAGTGGAGTTAAAGCAATAAAATTTCTTTAAAGTGGCAGTAATGTGAACTACTTCGTAAAACTCGCTATTGTTATTTACTTATTTGCTTTATTTATTTTCTATTCATCTACTTTCAAATAATCACATCTACAAATACTACACGTTCATTGATTCCCATAAAATTTCAAAACGGTAGTTAAAAGACGATTGTATTACAACAAAAATTTTAGATACACCATTATAGTTTTGAACATGGCTGTTATTTAGCAACCGCATATTTGCTTAAAAATAACATTAAACAGCCAACCGGTTCTCCATAAACTTTAGGTACATGGACCAAGGTTTCGACACCTACCTGGTGTGTCTTCATCATGCTAAAATGCAACAGTCAGAATTTTGAGCAGCTATGCTCAAGTCAAAAGTAAAACAAAACGTTAAAGCTTCATTCAGATGAAGACACCCTTACTGGGCGTCGAAAGCTAGGTCAGTGTACCTAACGTTTATGTGCAACCGGCTGGATGTTTAACCTCATATTGATACACCATTATGCGCCACTGGTGGTGCTTATGTGAACTAGTTACCCACTTAGTTATTGTAAATAGCATAATTATGCATCTCTACTAGTAGAAAACAACCATTGCATACAAACAGATCGTGACTTAAAGTAATTATTTCCAGTTAATGAATAATGGAGCTAAATACAACGTAAGCTGTTTGGTGAGCTTGGTGACAGACAGTTACTGAGTAACTCAGGAGTTTATGTGTCGCCACATCCGAGTTAATCTAAGGTAAAGGTAGAAGCGTACTCATAAACAGTGTTGAAGATAAATAGCTATAAATAAATGGTGCATGACGAATCTAGACTTCTTTGGCTCTTGTTTGTTTTGGTCGACTGCCACAGATCTTCAAACGCTTCCCAAAAACGGGAAGGTCTCATGGTCATCTCATCATTGAGCATCGTCCCACCAGGTAACGCTCGATGGCGAGAAACACTACATATCCTCCGCCAAGTCCATAAGCCTGTTTTGTGCTTACAACGGTTCATAATTATGGAACAACTGAGTGGGAGACTATTTCACAGAAGTATCACTAGGTGCGCTTAATGGTGTATGAAAAATTTTGGTTTTAATACGATCCTCTTTTAATTGCTGTTGTTAAGGGTGGTGGGGCGTTAGGACGACTTGGGGCAGGAGAGGCACGACAGAATATTTTAATTTCCACTGTCTATACTTTTACAAGTAAATGTATAAAACTGTGTCAGCATGACCAGGAAGGATTCAGGATTCACACTCTTAGCAGTGGAAGTTCCAAAACCATAACAAAATCTTTTTTTTTCACAAGTGAAATATCATAATTTTTTTTCTTACTTCTAGCTTCATTTGTTAGCTATACGTAAACTTTTCTTCAATGAATTTTGCACAGCATATAAAACATACCTGCAAGTGTATCACCTCTAGAATTTACCAAATCCTTTAAAAATATGGTAAAAATTGAGATAATTAACCATAAAATTTCAGTTTTTTTTTAAACATCAAGTATAAAATCTAGCAACTCATTCTTTTTTCATAAATTAAATAAATTCTAGAGTTTCATACACCTGTTAATGTGGTTTGTATGCTGTGCAACATTAATAGAAGACTATCAATCTCTCTTACTTATCAAGAAAAGTGTACCTGCAGCAACAAATGCTTCCTATAGTAAGCGAACAATAATGAAATTTCACAGTTAAAAAAAATTACTTTGTAATGTTTCTGAACTTTCACTGCTGTGGGTGTGAATCCTGAATCCTTCCTGTTTATTCTGACAACGCTTTATGAATCTATTTGTAAAAGTATAGACAGGGGAAATTAAAATGTTTTAAGGTTCCCCTCCTGCTCCAAGTCCCCCCTTTTGACGTTCTATCCCCCCCTCCCCTTAAATGTTTTGAAAACCAATTAATGAGTAACGTTTGCAGATAAATTTATACACGATGTCCTTCTCTCATAAAATATGAATAACAATAACGCAGATATCAGTAACCACCTCCACGAAGTGGTCCACATGACTACCTTCGATTGTAAAGGATTTTTACTGCTTTAATCCCACCGCTGTAGACCTATTTTTGAAGTAATATAAATAACCGACAATATATACACAATATAGTAATGTAAGATGACATCATTGGCACGTACGGCGTACACTGAGGTCAGCTGTGAGGTAGTTACATACAGTGGCCTTAGTGCAATATGAATTCTTGACGTGCATAGTCCAAGGGAGACTATGCTAAATAAACGTCTTACCTTTATCTATTATTATGTAGCATATGTGAAATTTCCACAGTGGAACTATGGTGTTAACATGTGTGCGGTTGTATTCGAATTTGTTCCTGTATTACATCTAGAAGTGAAGACGGTCTCTCGGTGACCCATCTCTAGGTCTGCTACAATAAGCTCAAGTTCCGTCGGACTGTTGTATCTCCATTCACCAGTTGATCAAATTATACGAAAACATGAGCGCCGGGAAATAAACGTATTTCCGTTGGAAAGCTCACCTTCCACATTTTCTCTTGAAGTTATGTGTTTTCATGATGTCCATTTTTACTAGAAATAACCAAATATTTCTATAAATATCTTAGTTTACCCTGCTATGCTTCCTCTGTCAACAGTGTCCATCGCTGTCTTCCTTTCCATTCCTAGTAGGAACCTTCCGTTCGGATCCATTTACAGGGCAATAACATGAAGAGAGCAACGAACGGTGACCGGAAGCAGTGGACTGCGAAGCATGCCTGCAATGCCACGCTGCCCAATATAGCTGTCAGCTGGCTACAGCGTCCAGCACGGTGTGCAGCTGTGGGGAAACCTGCTGACGGCTCTACGCTTCAATGAGGCCATTGTACTTCACGAATATTTGGTTTCACCGGTGCTGTACCTTTTTTGAGCACTGTAGCTAATGCTTTTGCACTAAAAGAACACAGACCGCAAAACACTAGGCGATTCCATACAGTTTCGAATCTGGGGTAATGCTTCAGCAGGTGGTCTGCGTAGTTCCCCCCAACCCCCCACCCCCTCCTCCTCTCCCCAAAGCAACATGAATGCAACGCACAAAAAGTCCAAAAAACCATCTGAAACTGTTACAAAAGTCCTCCGCTGTGATGTTGTTCAAGTCCCGCGTCACATTCGCACTTTTTTCAGTCTCAACGGACCACCCGCCACCCACTTGTCGCTTTGTCACTTTGTGATCGTATTCGTCACCATGATAATTTTTTTCACAAAATAATTCTCCGAGTTTTTAACTGCAGTTAAATCGCGGTAGGCGTCCACATACTGTTTTTTTTTTTCCTTGTTCACTAGTCAATGTGAGCTACATAAACTTTGCATGCACTTTTCCTTGTTTCAAAACATTCTGGAGGATGCCTTGAACAATTGACTTAGAGATGTCCATTTCAGTAGTCTATTGTGATTTGTTACAGAACCACGCATACACACACGGTCGCATATCAACTACTTAATAATGCCTGCCTCCCACAGAGTAACAGACTGTACATCTCTTATTTACAGCTGCTGTTCAAGTTAAGGCGCTGACGTCGCTTTTACGCCAGTAATAACATCAGTCTCGGGACTGTTTGGGTGGACGGTGCACATGGAACGAGTTGCATACCGAAAAGAAACTCTAATATTACATCAGTTACATTGGATAGGAAAGAAACTATGCAATACAAAGTTTTTTGATTTCCATCTCCGTTAATAAAGCTACTACACCAGACAACTCCTCTAGATGCTATGATTTAGGAAAGAAAACATCTTTGTCATTTGTTTCCATTGAATCAGTGCCTCAATGGACTTACGTTTCACGATAATTGTTGTCAGTGAGGTCTCTGGTATATTTACAAACTACCTTAACGGGATTCTGAATATCATTAATTTATTGCGTCAAGTCCAGTTAATTAAACATCCGCAGTTGTTGAAAATAAAAACAACGGTGCAGTATGCATTACAATATTTTTTTCACCGAAAGTTAGCTGCAATAATTTGGGGGCTTACGAACAGTGTTGTATTTGTTCGTTCCGTTTAATTAGTCGAAAACTCTGTTGGTAAAAATTTCGTTCAACCATAAAATGTACACACAGTCATAGCATATAAAATTCTATTGCATCATGTCATACGCAGCCGTCTGTTAAGGAAAGCACGGTGCAAGCAAAATATTATTCCTTTAATAAGTGACGGCAGATGCATTTTCTGAGTCTTAAGGAGTTATTGTCAACAGTCCCTAAGAGGACCATACATACAAATAGTGTAATCATGGGGTGCATTTCTCCTCTAGCATTAAAGCGAGTGCAGTGTGCAGGAATATGAAAACACAGTTTTTAAGTAAATTACTGAAAACATTCATTTAGGATCCTAAAAATAAAGTCGAAAACTCAACATGCCAAATTAGTGATCAATCTCGATCTTTGTTTTTGAGAAACGCTGGCTAGTCCTCCGCTATGCTGATCTAGTTCACTATACGCGAGAGACATTGTAGACGTAATCAGAAATGACCGGTTCATTTGGTAGTATACAGCGTGCCTCCCACTTCTCTTAACGTTGGAAACTGCTGAACATGGAGAAAGGTTGCGCCTGGTACATTTTTAATAACAACGATATAATTTACATTACTATTTGACAACAGTGGCGAAATATGTATTTTACAGTTCTTGACGTCGTTCTTTTCACACTGAAGATCCAAAGAAACTGGTACACATGCCTGATATCATGTAGGGCCCCCGTGAGCACGCCGAAGTTTCGGAACGCGACATAGTATCGACTCGGCTAATGTCTGAAAAAGTGCTGGAGGAAATTGCCACCATGAATCCTGCAGGGCTGTCCATAAATCAGTAAGAGTCCCAGCGGGTGGAGATCTCTTCCGAACAGCACGTTGCGAGGCATCCCAGGTATGCTCAACAAATGTTCATGTCTGGAGTGTTTGGCGGCCAGCGGAAGTGTTTTAACTCAGATGAGTGTTCCTGGAGCCACCCTGTAGCAATTCTGGATGTGTGGGGTGTCGCAATGTCCGTGGGAGTATACAATGCACATGAATGGATGCAGGTGATAAGTCAGGATGCTTTCGTATGTTTCACCTGTCAGAGTCTTATCTAGACGTATCAGGGGACCGAATATCACTCCATCTGTACACACCCAACACCATTACAGAGCCTCCACCAACATGAACAGTCCCCTACTGATATGTAAGGTTCACGGATTCCTTAAGTTGTATACATACCTGTACACGTCCATCCACACAATTTGAAATGAGCCTCGTCCGACCAGGAAACATGTTTCCAGTGATCAACAATGTCGGTGGTTGATATGCCCAGGCGAGGAGTAAAGTTTTGTGTCGTGCAGTCATCAACGATTGACGAGTGGACCTTCGGCTCAAAAAGTCCATATCGATTATGTTTCGTTCAATGTTTCGCACGGTGACACTTCTTGATTGTCCAGTATTGAAATCTGCAGCAAGTTGCGAAACGGTTGCACTTCTCTCACGCTGAACGATTCTCTTCATCACTACCTCCGAGATGCTGTGTCCCATCGCTCGTGGGGCAAATGTAACACTACGTTCACACTCACTTAAATCTCGTAACCTGCCATTGTAGCAGCAACAAACGATCTAACGACTGCGACAGACACTTGTACTTTTATACAGGAGTTGCAGACCGCAGCGCCGTCATTTTCTTGTTTGCATATCTCTGTATTTGAATACGCATGCCTATGGCAGTTCCTACAAATATTTTATAATTTCTCATGACTTTTTGTCTTTCTCACTGATTTTCTTTTCCGCATCTTTGCTGTTGTACAATTTTTGCAGGAATTTTATTGATAATCTTAATTTGTGTGTGGGAGTTGCGTACTTAAGCATGTAACCAAGTTTGAGGACAGGATTTCTTCAATGTTTAATCTTTGCTGGAGACCTGTTTTAATTAGTAGATTCATTGTTGAATTTTAAGTGAGAATACGAAGATGCGTAGCTTTGAGTTGTAATTATTTTCGTGAAAATTGTTTGAACATTAACGAAAATAAATTCCAAGAACAAGGAAGTGTAAAGAAGTGCGATGTTCGACGTCAGTCAGGACGACCGATCAGAAGATCACAGTAACAAATGAGAAGACTAAACAGATGTTAGTTTTGGAGACGATCCACTATGTCACGTTCCACTGGGTCACTTGGTGCACTGTTTGCAAAACATAACCAGTGATTCGATATTCAATGACAAAAGCAGATAGAAAGAGTCGAAAAATTCAGCAAAGCACAAGAGAGGAGTCAGAGGAGTAAAAGGGCTGTTGGAGAAACAAGATGCATCTGTAACGAATCTAGAAAGTAAATCGCGGGCAATTTCGAATAGCTACTAGAGTCTATAAACCTGCGAGTAAGACAAACACGTGACCAATCAGCGTACAGAGTCGAGGTGATCTTGGAGAAGAAGTACAGATGAATGTCGAAAATCCGAAACAGATATCGAATGCGGACTAGAGACCATGTACTGATTACGCAGACTCGCGTAGGGTGTCCCAGAAGGAGGAATGCCCCCTGATGTGGATGCATATACCCGCATGGAAATCTGCAGATTGCTGCCTTTTAAAGCTATTCGAACAAGTGGGGCCGAACACTCCGACGTACGGAAAAAGATGGGGTTTATTTATCGGTCGGCTAGACGAAGGAGGTTTGTTATTGGCCTTGTGAGTGACAGAATTCTGTAAATCTTACCGCAAATTTGAGCAGCATTTCTTAGACAAGTTTTGGTCGAGTATAACTGTCAGTGGATCAAGGAATAAAATATGCTGAGTCTACCGTTTTACTGCTCAGACGCGACGTTGCCTGGAACGTCTCTTCCAACTATTCTGAGACCTTAATGTGTGTTTGTAACGTTATGTAAAGACGGAGGATATAGTGACATTAACACTAATGGTTGCTTCAAATGACTCTGAGCACTACGGCACTTAACTTCTGAGGTTATCAGTCCCCTCGAACTTGAACTACTTAAACCTAACTAACCTAAGGACATCACACTCATCAATGCCCGGGGCAGGATTCGAACCTGCGACTGTAGCGGTCGCGCGGTTCCAGACTGTACTCTATAGAACCACTCGGCCACTCCGGCCGGCGCGGATTTACCCATTTATGAGTAGTGCAGCATCACGTTTAGCGTTAGTCCAAAAATCATTGAGAAAGTGAAATTAAATTGTTTAGTGGTTGGCGTTCAGGCTAATATCATCTCCTTCATGAAGCAACTGCTGCCGGAATTTGCAATAGATGGACGGAGGTTCAAACAGAATACGCTAGTAGTATCTCCATTATGCATCCAGGTCATTCCAGGATTATACTGGCTGACGAGCAGGGATGCGTGCATCGATTTGACCCAAGGAACAGTGTCGGTCAGAGTCAATGAGTAGAACACACTAGTCCGCTTTAATGGCTGGGCTAAATGCAATAAAGCGATCAAGCATCGTATGTTGATACTCAAACCGTATGAAAGAAGTAGGTATTTTGTTGTTTATCTGATTCTCGAAAAATTAGAAATTAATCGATGAGAGAATGACTATTCGGAACTCTTAGTAATCGAAAATATATTGGCTGAGAAGTGTCATCGACTTGTAGAGTCCATTTGTGACAGTACCCGGTCCGCTATGGAAACGTACTATTTTTCATTGAAAAATACCGGCAACATGATAACCATTTACAGTATATCTTAATAATGGTTTTAACATGCATACAGAGATTTTTTTTCTTAATTGTATTCAATCTCCTATTTTTCTTAAACACACGCACACACAGGTGGTTGAAGATCTATCTGTGCAGCATTAAACCACATGGGTAAGATTAACCAAACTGACATGGAACATGCGTGGTGAATCTTAGATCATTTGGCTAATAAACAAGTTATTTCTCATTTTAGAAGGGTTGTCATACTAATCAAGGTTAACTCTCAAACGTGTTCCAGAAATGCAACATGCAAGAGATTTAAACATGAAAACAGACAAATAACGTGCATTTGCTGTAAGGTTCCGAATATGTGTACATTTTTATTTGTTGTGACGCCTGTGACTTTAATTTTGCACCAGATAATTCAAGTGTTCCAAAACCGGTCGTGTGCGTAATAAAAGATTCTGTTTCAGAAACTGCTGGCGGCTTACTCATTTTACAAAATGAACTTGCACATTTGCGAATGCTTTGTAGTGACCGCGTTAGGTGCACACATCGATATATCTTAATGCCTTTCCCGAACTTATTATATTCCTTTCTGTCTTTCTCGCATACGCACACACACATACATACATACTTACTTCCAATGCGGACCACCATGAATCCTTAGCCTGTGACAACATTTTCTTGACAGAATTTCTCCTGCACCCTACGTCCTCAGTTATTTGTTGGATATATTTCAATCTTTGTCTTCCTCTATAGCTTTTATCCTTCACTGCTCTCCTTCACTGCTCCCTCTAGTACCACGAAATTTATTCCGTAATATCTTTGCAGATGTCCTACCATCCAGTCCCTATTCTTGTTATTCTTTTCCATATACTCCGTTCCTCGCCAATTCTCTGGACAAACTCCTTATTCCCTACCGTATGAGTCCACCTAATTTTCATCATTGTTCTGTGGCATCACATCTCAAATCCGAGTCTTTCCTCTTCCGGCTTCCCCACAGTCCACGTTTCACTGCCATACATTGCTGTACCCCAGACGTACATTCTCAGAAATTTATTCCCAAATTGACGCCTACGGCTAATAATAGTAACATTCTCATGGCCAGAAATGCCCTTCTTGCCAAAGCCAGTCTGATTTTGTACCCTCCTTGCTCCACTCGTCATGGGTTATTTTAGGGTTTAGGTAGCAGAGTTCCTTAACTTCATCTGCATCATGATCACCAGTCTTGATGCTAGGCTTCTCACTGTTCTCATTTCTGCTACTTTTCAGTACCTTCGATTTACTCTCAACAGATATTCTGTACTCATCAGACTGTTCATTCCTTTCAACAGATCTTGTAATTATTCTTCCCTTTCACCGAGGATAGCTATGTCATCAGCGAATCTTATGATTCCTTGCATTTTAATTCCACTCTAGAAACTTTTTTTTATTTCTGTCAATGCTTCTTCGATGTACGGATTGAACAGTAGAGCAGAAAAGCTGCATTCCTGTCGTACACTCCTTTTTAATCTGAGTACATCATTCCTGGTGTTCCACTCTTATTGCTTCCTCTTGACTCTTTCCCTATAGCTTACACCAGTTTCTCTCAGAATTTCGAACATCTTGCACCATTTTACATTGTCAAACGCTTTTTCTAGGTCCACAACTCCTGTTAGTGTATCTTGATTTTTCTTTACTCTTGTATTCATTATCAATTGCAAAGTCAGAAGTGGCTCTTTGGTGCCGTTACCTTTTCTATAGCCAAACTGATGGTCATCTAAAACATCCTAAATTTTCTATTCTTCTGTATATCATTCTTGTCATCACCATTGATGCACGACCTATCAGCTGATTCTGGGATGATTCTCGCGCTTGTCTTGACTGTGTGGAGGATGTTTTTCGGGAAGTCAGATGCTACACTACTGGCCACGAAGATGACGTGCAAAAAACGCGAAATTTAACCGACAGGAAGAAGATGCTGTGATATTCAAATGATTAGCTTTTCAGAGCATTAACACAAAGTAGGCGCCAGTGGCGACACCTACAACGTGCTGACATGAGGAAAGTATCCGACCAAATTCTCATACACAACCAGCAGTTGACCAGCTTTGCCTGGTGAAACGTTGTTGTAATGCCTCGTGTAAGGAGGAAAAATACCTACCATCACGTTTCTGACTTTGATGAAAGTCGGATTGTATCCTATCGCGATTGCGGTTTACCGTATCGCGACATTGCTGCTCGCGTTGGTCGAGATCCTATGACTGCTAGCAGAATATGGAATCGGTGGGATCAGGAGGGTAATACGGCACGCCGTGCTGGATCCCAACGGCCTCGTATCACTAACAGTCGAGACGACAGGCATCTTATCCGCATGGCTAAAACGGATCGTGCAGCCATGTCTCGATCCCTGAGTCAACAGATGGGGACGTCTGCAAGGCAACAACCATCTGCACGAACAGTTCGACGACGTTTCCAGCAGAATGGACTGTCAGCTCGAAGACCATGCCTGCGGTTACCCTTGACGCTGCATCACAGACAGGAGGGCCTGCGATGGTGTACTCAACGACGAACCTGGATGCACGAATGGCCAAACGTCATTTTTTCGGATGAATCCAGGTTCTGTTTACAGCATCATGATGGTCGCATCCGTGTTTGGCGACATCGCGGTGAACTCACATAGCAAGAAGCGTGTATTCGTCATCGCCATACTGGCGTATCACCCGGCGTGATGGTATGGGGTGCCATTGGTTACACGACTCGGTCACCTCTTGTTTGCACTGACGGCACTTTAAACAGTGGACGTTACATTTCAGATGTGTTGCGACCTGTGGCTCTACCGTTCATTCGATCACTGCGAAAACCTACATTTCAGCACGATAATGCACGACCGCATGTTGCAGGTCCTGTACGGACCTTTCTGGATACAGAAAATGTTCGACTGCTGCCGTGGCTAGCACAGTCTCCAAATCTCTCACCAACTGAAAACGTCTGGTCAATGGTGGCCGAGCAATTGGCTCGTCACAATACGCCACTCACTACTCGTAATGTACTGTGGTATCGTTTTGAGGCTGCATGGGCAGCTGTACCTTTACACGCCATCCACTCTCTGTTTGACTCAATGCCCAGGCGTATCAAGGGCTCATTTGTGTTTGCTATACGCCGAGTCAGTTCCTCAGATAATCATTTCTTTTTTAAAAAATTTTTTTCCGCACATTATTCATGCAACCATTTCGCCTTAGCTTCCTGCACTTCCCGCTTATTTCATTCCCAAGTAACTGATACCTCTCTATTTCTAAATATCCCCGAACATTTTTGTAGTTCCTTATTTCATCGATTAACCGAAGTATTTCTTCTGTTACCCGTGGTTTCTTCACAATTAACTTCTTCGAACTTATGTTGATCATTTTGGACATGTTCATTCCTCTTCAATTGAAATAAACTTCCTTATCGCGGTATTTATAGCCTCAGGGAACTTCAAGAGTATCACCTCACTCCTATCCAAACCTTTCATCAAAAATGGTTCAAATAGCTCTGAGCACTGTGGGACTTAACTGCTGAGGTCATCAGTCCCCTAGAACTTAGAACTACTGAAACCTAACATACACATCTATGCCCGAGGCAGGATTCGAACCTGCGACCGTAGCGGTCGCGTCGTTCCATACTGTAGCGCCTAGAATCGCTCGGCCACCCTGGTGGGCTAAACATTTCATCCTCGTACTAATATCATCCCCTATTTCTCCGTATGACACGCTTGGTTATTCACTGGTAACCGATCGAACATATAATAACTTTCATATTCTGTTTAGGAGTCGTTGTAACTGGAATGTCATTTCCCATATTCTCTTTTCGTTGAATCTGACCCTATATTTTCATAGCCCTTTCCGTCACCCAAAACTCCAGTTCCATTTCCTACTCCCATTATCTTCTTTTCCTTCGCCCCTTTCTTCCTCCCCAGCTCTTTCTCTCGATCTGTCATTACACGCTGGTAGTAATTACATGCACACGAACGAGGCACCTAAATTTGCGAGCTAAATTTTGCATGGAATGAAATGCCTATGTGGAAACGTAAGGTCGTTGTCAATGGGGTATTGGATCGATCACAGTGGTAGTGACGTCTGGACGGTAAGTATTATGCCGAAAACTGTGAGCGTGTAGAACCCGAACAGTAGCTGCGGTACTCCCATTGCTGATTTAATCAAGGCTTACAAGGGCAACCACTGTCGAGCGGTGGTGATTGCTGTAGCCACTCTGTCGTGGCAGCTGCCGCAGTCTGAATGCATTGCAAGAGCACTTGTTTCGAGAGCTGTTCCGTGTTCAGTCCTCGGTTACGTTGCACGCAACTAGTACGTTCCAGACAGTTACTTCCTTTGCCACTAGAGTGGAATAGAGGAGAGAACCACCCGACATAACAAAACCGTGAAAAAGCTTAAATTCGTGAATACTTTACACAGATAAATAATGCTGCGAACAACGAGTTTATTACAGAACGAAATTTTCTCTATGCAGTAGAGCGTGTGCTTATCTGAAACATCCTGGCAGATTAAAACTGTGTGTCGGAGCGGGAAAGTGCTTCATATCAACGCACAACCCGCTGCAGAGTGAAAGATCATTTTGGAAGCAAACCCACGCAATCACCTTCTTCCAAGAGTGCTGGTCTTGCAAGTTTGACTGGAATACTCTCTTTCAAATTCTAAAGGTCGCAGGGGTAAAATACAGGGAGCGAAAGGCTACTTATAATTTGTGCAGAAACCAGATGGCATTTATAGGAGTCGAGGGGCATGAAAGGGAAGCAGTGATTGGGAAGCGAGTGAGACAGGGTTGTAGCCTCTCCCCGATGTTATTCAATCCGTATATTGAGCAAGCAGTAAAGGAAACAAAAGAAAAATTTGGAGTAGGTATTAAAATCCAGAGTGAAGAAATAATAACTTTGAGGTTCGCCGATGACATTGTAATTCTGTTAGAGACAGCAAAGGACTTGGAAGAGCAGATGAACGGAATGGACAGTGTCTTGAAAGGGGGGTATAAGATGAACGTCAACAAAAGCAAAACGAGGATAGTGGAATGTAGCCGAATTAAGTCGGGTGATGCTGAGGGAATTAGATTAGGGAATGAGACACTTAAAGCAGTAAAGGAGTTTTGCTATTTAGGAAGCAAAATAACTGATGGTGGTCGTACTAGAGAGGATATAAAATGTAGACTGGCAATGCCAAGGAAAGCGTTTCTGAAGAAGAGAAATTTGTTAACATCGAGTATAGATTTAAATGTTAGGAAGTCGTTTCTGAAAGTATTTGTATGGAGTGTAGCCATGTGTGGAAGTGAAACGTGGACAGTAAATAGTTTGGACAAGAAGAGAATAGAAGCTTTCGAAATGTGCTACAGAAGAATGTTGAAGATTAGGTGGGTATATCACGTAATTAATGAGGAGGTATTGAATAGGATTGGGGAGAAGAGAAGTTTGTGGCACAACTTGACTAGAAGAAGGGATCGGTTGGTAGCACATGTCCTGAGGCATCAAGGGATCACAAATTTAGCATTGGAGGGCAGCGTGGAAGGTAAAAATCGTAGAGGGAGACCAAGAGATGAAGCAGATTCAGAAGGATGTAGGTTGCAGTAGGTACTGGGAGATGAAGGAGCTTGCACAGGATAGATTAGCATGGAGAGCTGCATCAAACCAGTCTCAGGACTGAAGACCCCAACAACAACAACGGTCTTGCAAGTTTCGCAGGAGGGTTTCTGTGAAGTTTGGAAGGTACGAGATGAAGTACTGGCGGAGATAAAGCTATTAGGAGGGGTCGTGAGTCGAGCACGGAGAGTTCCGTTGGTAGAGCCCTTCCCCACGAAAGGCAAAGGTCACGAATTCAAGTCTCGGTCCGGCACTCAGTTTCAATCAGCCAGGAAGTTTCAACGAGTTCATTAGTTGTTCAGAAAAAGCTTGGGTTGCAGAATTTCGCGGAAGGATACTTGAAGTGCCATTTGCCTTAAAGGGTTTGAGGAAGCCACTTAAGACACCCTAGAAAAAATAAGAGCAAATGTAAAAACTGGACAAATCAGCGAATAAGTAAGTGACTTTAAATATCTAGGATATCTAGTACATGAAATCAGTGTTGAAATGAAGCTTGGAATATTTAGACATTTTTGTGACAGAATCCTCCGGATATCGAAAGGCAACGTTCGAAAAGGAACCTTGAACTTGTACTTGATGAGATGGACGACAAACTGTCGGATATAGATGATAAGTGTTACTTTCTAAGGCACCTTATGCTCTTCTTCGGGTTGGCAGCTTTCCCATTCAGTCGCTAGCCTTTGAGTATTATTAGCAAACAAAGCTATCTTGTGTCGCATCTAGTAGAAACAAAGCCCCCTGGTTTCCTATGACGCGCTGTCGGCTCCTGTAACTTGATCCAGGCATAGCTGTGACCATCTTATGCTGATGCTTCACTTCATCTTGGTATAACCGCTATCTCATCATCATCGTATAGGTTGTTTGAGATGCGTTGTGCATGCATGATTAGCGAAAGCTCGCGAGCGGATCCCAGACAAACAAGAGGCAGTTAAGATTCTGCACTACTGTTGGTATATTGAAGATACTGTATTAGGTAAATGTAATAGGTAAACTTATGTCAACGTGTTTAAAGGAAAAGATTAATAAGGAAGACAAGTGTTAGGATTTTTCACCTGAAAATCACACCTAGATGTTTCTCGCAATAATTTTCTCTACAGAAAATACTTCTCCACAATACAATGTACAATCTCAAATAGAGGCATGCTTTCGGCTTCATGTTTTGTGTAGCTTTTCCTGTAAGTGCAAGTCATTATAGTATATTTCCTGTTTTTCAGTAATGTATAGTGTTGTTTTAAATGAATATACAAAATCTCAGTGTCAGAGACAACGGATTGCCGAATAATATAATTTTGTTTGCTGTGCAATGGGAAGGGTAAACATAGATGGTATGTAAACATATACTCTTTGCGATATGCGATACAGCCTAGAGTAACCACAAGGTGGATCATTAACGCAACATCTATTGTGGCATTCACGAATAGTTAAGAAATCTCGGTAACGAGAAGTATGGAATAAGTATAGCGAGAACAGACAGAACATTAACAGACTAACAGACTTTGGAGGATGTATTAGTTAAGTATGGAAGAAATGTTTAGACCGATATAGGAAAGGGTGGCGGATACCATCAAATCAGCTGGAGAGATGGTAACTAAAAAGAATATATGCTATAGAAATGGACTAAACTATCAATGACGATTAATAGCTTACTACATAGTTTGCAGTAGTACAGTTAATTTTTTCTTCTTTTGATTTGATTCTGTTACAAAATATCATGAAACAAGCTCCCCAACTTTCTATAACAAGTAGTCATGTTTTATTCAACAAACAGGAGTTTGTATTTCAAAACAGTCAATGTGACATGTCTTATGAGACGGAATTCTTTTTCTTACGCCATAGAATGACTGTGCCATTATAACTGCATCCGAATGAATCTAATGCCTCCGCTCATGTAGTTGTCTGTGAGAAATTAAGCGCAGAATTGTGCCCTGAGACGACCTATTAGATCTACATCTATACTCTTCAAACCTCCGTGAGATGCATGGCAGAGGGTACGTCCCATTTTACCAGTTATTAGAGCTACTTCCTGTTCCATTCACGTATGGAGCGCGGGAAGAATGACTGAATACCTTTGTGCGTGCAGTAATTATTCTAAACTTATCCTCACGGTCCCAACGTGAGGTATACGACGGGGGTTATAGTTCATTCCTAACCACTCGTGGCACTCGCGAATGTTCGCAATTTCACAATACAACACAATACAAACTGATTTTGATACAATCAATGAAAGATTAAGCAAAAATGATGCGAACAGTAAAATATGCGAATGGGGAACTTTAAATCGGCGCATGATCTTGTACACGTGGCCTCACACAAGGGAAAAATTCCTAAGTGGGCTGTCGGTAAATAAATAAACTTATGTATTGTGCGGATAGTTCACTTAGCTGATTTTGTGCATACTTCTATACTGGCGAGCCGAAGAATAGCGTCAGTGACACAAATGCTGCTTATTGATCACTAAAAGTAAAACGGCAAGGAGAACAGGGACAAAGAAATTTGAGCAGGTTCGGCACGTGTACCCACTCCGACATACACGGCTGCCAATTAAAGCTAGTTGCAATAGCAAACTGCGCCTTTTGTATCACATCTACATCTGCATCTACATCTGCAACATTATCAAGTGAGTGGCAAAGCGTAGATTCCGTTGCACCATTTATTAGGACCTTTCCGCTTTCCATTCAGGAAATGATCGCGAAAAATGGTTTTCTAAAGACCTGTGTACGTGCTGTAGTTATTCTAAGTTTGTCTTCGTGAGCTATACTTAAGAGTTTGTAATATATCCCTAGGTTCGTCGCTCTGATTCTAGAAACTTTCTACCTAACTTTTTCACCAGAGAAGTCCCTGTATTTCCTTAAATATATGCCATCTCACGTGATATTACAGTGCCTGTGTTAATGTGGTAACGATGCAAAGTTTCCTTGGACATTCAAGCGATAAGCGGGAAATTCGGTTTCGAGTTCCAGTCCGGCACAAATTTTCATTGCCGTCATTCCATTCTGAAGCTGATGGTTATCCATATTCTCAACTGCGAATTCATTTAATGTATCTGCCATTTCAGTGCTTTCAAAGCAATCGCCTATGGTTCAAAAGAACCTGTGACTGTTCGTGCTGCAGTTCTTTGTATCCGTTCAGTATCTACTGTTAAACCTATTTTTACGAGACGCACACTGGAGCAGTATTCTATGATAGATCGAACAACTTTTACCCACAGTTCGCCACCATGCGGTAATGCTCCCAGATTGACATTTTGTCCTTGATGTGACTGTGGCGTTTATAACAGAACCTTCTTTACGACAACATTCAGCCTCTATTTTAATCTTTGGGACTTTAGATGAGACCTTCAACCATTACAGTTGCCCAATTTACTTCTACGCAATTGGGATACCTTAAAAGGAACCAAACGGAACTCCCTCTGATGTCTTCTGGTATCATAAGAAGTAACTCTATTGTCACAACGTCTACTGAAATGTGCAGTTACGATTACTTGACATCGTAAGTGGAAGCAAAAGGCGATCTTCCATATTTGAAAGTGTAATATCCTATTACAAAATTTTACTTCCTAGATCGCAAGTTTTGTTACATACAGAACCAGTTTCAACCAGTTCAGTGGCAATTTACATTTAATATGTTGCAATTTCTGTAATGTGGGTCTGATGCAGCCATCGAACTGACTGAAACTGGTTATCTAAGTAATAAAACTTGCTATCTAGTGAATAAAGTGTTCTAAGGATTATAGACTCTGAAATATGCAGAATTACTATCTACTGTTATGGCTTTGTTAGCACCTAATGATATGGCAGTGTAGAAACACAGTTTTAACACTATTGGACTCTGTACTGATGACCATTTAATTTTTAGACTACTGTTCCACCGAGTTAAGATTTCCAAACACACTTTGTATGTGTGCATACATGCAGAATTTACAATGAATGAAATTCATATCCGTAAGATATTTCGATCACTATGTATTAGACCAGTTAACGACCTATTTAAGCCGCTAACTTTAAATAAAGTTTCACACTTCTTTGTTTGATTTCTGTATTTTGTTCTACCTTCAATCTCCTGCTTATTTATGGTATATTATTTTAGTTCTTCATTCATTTCCCAAACCCAGTTCCAAAGTGTGTCTTTCAGTTTTGAAAACATTGACTCAGTTCTCTTGTCAGTATTTATTGTTCCTTCCTCCATTAACGCCCATGTGATATTAATCTTGTTATCCTGTTTTCATCTGTGATATTTTCAAATATCTTTGTATATTTCTGTACTACTTTTTGATTTAGATGTTTCTAGGTTTTATTTTGATTACATTCCTCAAAATCATTATTTAGTGACGTCTTCACCCTTTTATCGGTAGTGAAATTACTGTTTCTGATGCAATTTCAGCGTATAGCCTTGATATGATGGAGACTTATAATATATTAAAAATTAGTAGGGGTATAGTCTAAGCCAAAGTAGTGGTGCCATACGTTCGTCTCCATAACAGTGTTATTATAATAGTTTAGATAATCGTCGCTAATCTCTACTATGGTGGTCTTGAAAGCATGTCTCTGAACTCTAGCGAAGACACAGAATACTTAAATTCGCATCCGGGAATGATATGACCGTAAGAATTACAGGGGTGACAGGTATTCAAAATGAGCTAAGTTTAATGTAAGCTTGCTTTTAAATTACATGCAGGCTCTTAATGCGTTATGGACCATTAAGTGGATTATAGTTTTGACCATCAGCGTAAAAACCATATTTAACAGTTATATTCTGTGTATGTACTTATAGGTCTTAGGAAAAATGGGCACTTCCTCTCCATTTAAATCTCAGTGTAATTTTTATCAGTCAACCATAAATGTTAAAACATTAGGCACGTGTTGCTGCATGGATATAACATAATTCCTTTGTTATACCTTCAAGGAGCTAAATGTAGAATCTGTTTCGTCTCTTTCATTGAATTGCCCAGTTGTCACTTGTGCATAAATTAATGCATGCGCCGAATACGTTGCCAAGCATACTGGTAAATTTCGGCCACAGTGTGCATTATGTGCACTGCAGTTGCATTGAAGAACGGAAATAATGTTCGAACATTAATTAGCTGGTCGGGAATAATTAATGTTTGCTGACGCAAAATGGCCTTTGGTTTTGGTGAAACATTTTATTTTGAATTTTGTCGCAAACAGCAATCAATTTTCATTCCGCATCAGTGATAGCAGAGACAATCTGAAAAACATTATCGGCCGAATGTTAAAAGTTATTCCCTTTTATTTTTGTGTATGATTCACATTACAGCTGGTTGTTAATCACCATACACAACTCAATATTTCCTTACGTCTATCTGAGGAAGGTGTGATGTAAGAATCCAAGACGGCAGATAATGGGTCAGTTCTCCGTGTCCACTATTTTAAATAATGATGTTCTATGCCCTGGGAAATCTGACAACAATGCAGACTGTGCTAGCACCGCAGGGTCTGTTATGAATTTTCAACGAACAGGACAAATGCACATGTTAGATCAATTTACAGCCAAATGGATTGTGAGCAGGGAAAACTTGGGTGGGATTTCGCCGCTGCGAAATGTACTTCAGAATCGGGAACAGGCTATAGAAAAGCATGGTCCAAACCTATCAACGGAACTTTTTCTAGCTTTTGTGGTGACAACCATGAGCGTCCGAAGAAATTTGTCCGTGGGGGGGGGGGGGGGGGGCATTGTGGCACAATTCCGCCATTTTATATAAAGCGCAATTTGCCTTTGCCAGAGAGTTTGGGGGAAATCCGACAACAATAAAAGATTCGTCAGTAACGTCATAGGGACGGGGGCGGAGGGGGGGGGGGGAAATCGATCGGGCAATTACACAGGAAGACTTTCCCGTTGTCCTTTGCGTAAAAATTGCCCCTTCCCTCATAGTGCGGAATGCTGTGTATCTTGCCCTTACTCTCTTACCAGCATATCCCTACTAGTGGCGTTACCTTTAACGTTGTCTCATGATGATCTACTACCGAAACTGTTAAAGACCTTTACTTTATCATTTTACAGTCAGTAAATAAAGACCTGAAATGCTCATCGCTGTTATCCCGAAAATAAGCCGGAATTCAGAACATCAGCAGCATCGGGCAAGCCATTGACTTTAATCACTGATACAATGAACAGCTACAAGTGCACAAATTAGGCTAACACTCTTTTTCACTGAGATTGTGTTGTCTCCACAGACGTCCTCAAAGTCAGAGCAGGCGGGGGCTCTTGTATCTCCCTGGAATCTGGATTGCAGTGTTTTTCTTCATCACAGAAAAGTCTCATACATTTATGAACATTCTCTTTTAGCCAAGGCTGCATTATGAGGCTGCTCGCAGTGAAAATGTTCTATGGCGTTACCGATAGAGGAGCAGCTGCTACATAACTTATAATTTCGCCACATTTCAATCCCTTCCCCCCTCCCTCCCCCCCCCCCCCCCCCCCCACCAAGGACAAATTCCTGCGGGCGCCCACAATAGTTTAAAACACTTTCACTAATAGGTTTCGACCACGCATTCCTGTAGGCTTTCCTCAATTGTGAAGTACAATTCGCAGCTGCCAAATCCCACCCAGGTTTACCCTTTTTGCAATCCATTTGGCACATCACGAAAGTTCTGTATTTCTAGCATTGCTAAAAACTACATAGTTTGGAAGTGTTTACTCTTATGGTGATCGACGCTTGCCATGACGAACTCTGTATAACGTACAGCTTGTGAAGACAGTAGAAGAGTGTGAAACCCAAGGCATTTAGAAGGTGAGCAGTCTTAACAGCTGCAGATCTGTAACTAAAGAAATCCCTCACGTTGTTAGCAAAGATATTGTATCAAGAAGGACAGTTTCTACAGAACAACATTGAAATAAAATAACAATAGGACCAGTTCTTGCGACACTTTTCAGTGAACGTTCTTCGAACGCGAATTTCAAAATTCAAAGGTAACACCCTCCTGGCGTTGTTGTGTGTGTCAAAGATGACGCAATCAGCTGCTTCCCTGGGTCAATAATTTACCAGCAGTGTGGTCCGTGGTATATTTCGGTTGGTTGTCAACAATGAATTTCACAGCTCTGGATCCATGTCGTAAAGGGGGATGATAGTAATCACAAATTAGCTATAGGAAAATGTAGGAGAGGGTTTCGCTTTTATTGAGTGGCATATATTACGCTCGCAATGGAGATACGAAACATACCTATCAAGACCGGTAACCAGATCTTCATTAACTCGTTTTTTTTTTATCGTAAAGTACTTTAAGGGTACTTGTGTTAGTGATAAGGCCAGGGGGTCTTGATGGTCAATGCAGCTTGGGACCTGACCCTGGGGGAAATAAAATCATTAATAAAATGTTCGAAAGGTGAGACCTGAAAATATATTGAGTATATGGTCCTGCCGAGACATGATTTGCTGCTTCTTCCACCAAATGGTAAGTCAAGCATTCCTGCACTGCTGCTCCTGCTACTATTACTACTAATCTTCTGATTTTACATACGTTTCTCTCGTATTTCTTCTGTATTCTGATTTGGTATTTCTTGGAAAAATTGGAGTGTTGTAATTTCTATCTGTGTGGAGAAATTTAGGGTTCATCCAGATACCTTCCACTCTACTCCTAGTTTACCAAAGCAACTGCACAGTCTTCTTGACAATGTTGGGATTCATCCTTCGAATGGTGCTGTAGAGGGTTATTGTTATTTTCATAATCACTCCTGGTTTTTTTTCCAATATGTGTACGAATCTTCTGTACGTATTCTGTATTGTGTTTGCTCTTTAACTGGCCTGAAAACGTTCCTTAATATTATTCTTTCTGTCATTTCCAGTGTTTCCATCATCGTCTTTTAGTTCATAGCTTAAATTCTGCTGCACAAAATGCTTTCAGGTGAATTATTGCTGACTTTTGTGTCATTTTCGCTTTGATGGATATTAATTTTTTATTAAAAACGTCCTTGGTAAGATAAAATAACAGCAAGGACAATAACTATTATTATTATTATTATTATTATTATTTCTTTCTTATCTCAGACGTTATGTCTGGTGGAAAGTAGAAAGTGACGCGGACCTTGATCAAGCGTGACTTCCTTTTAACTGTACGGTATATGTTATATAGCATTTAGGAACTTTCGGATAGTTGAACATGTATCAATAATTACGGATTTCTATAGTTGTATATATAAGTTTGGATGTAGCTGTATTGCATTGATGTGCTGGTGGATATTGTGTGGTATGACTCCTGTAGTTGATAGTATAATTGGTATAATGTCAACGTTATCCTGATGCCACATATCCTTGACTTCCTCAGCCAGTTGGATGTATTTTTCAATTTTTTCTCCTGTTTTCTTTTGTATATTTGTTGTATTGGGTATGGATATTTCGATTAGTTGTGTTAATTTATTCTTTTTGTTGGTGAGTATGATGTCAGGTTTGTTATGTGGTGTTGTTTTATCTGTTATAATGGTTCTGTTCCAGTATAATTTGTATTCATAGTGCTCCAGTACATTTTGTGGTGCATACTTGTATGTGGAAATGTGTTGTTTTATAAGTTTATGTTGTAAGGCAAGCTGTTGATGTATTATTTTGGCTGCATTATCATGTCTTCTGGAGTATTCTGTATTTGCTAGTATTGTACATCCGCTTGTGATGTGATCTACTGTTTCTATTTGTTGTTTGCCAAGTCTGCATTTATCTGTTGTGGTATTGGGATCTTTAATAATATGCTTGCTGTAATATCTGGTATTTATTGTTTGATCCTGTATTGCAATCATGATTCCTTCCATCTGACTGAATATATTGCATTTTCTTAGCCGTGTGTTGGATGTGTCTTGATCGATGTGTGGCTGTGTTAGATGATACAGGTGCTTGCCATGTAGTGTTTTCTTTTTCCAATTTACTTTCTTCGTATCTGTTGATGTTATGTGATCTAAAAGGTTGTAGAAGTGGTTATGAAGTTGCAGTGGTGTAGCCGATGTATTTATATGAGTGACTGCTTTGTGTTTTTGCTAGTTTCTACTCGTTCTAGAAATAATTTTCTTAAATTGTCTACCTGTCCATAATGCAGGTTTCTTATATCGATAAATCCCAGTTCTCCTTCCTTTCTGCTTAATGTGAATCTTTCTGTTGCTGAATGTATGTGATGTATTCTATATTACTGGCACTGTGATCGTGTAAGTGTATTGAGTGCTTATAAGTCTGTGTTACTCCATTTCACGACTCCAAAAGAGTAGTTCAATATTGGTATGGCATAAGTATTTATAGCTTTTGTTTTGTTTCTTGCTGTCAATTCTGTTTTCAATATTTTTTTTAGTCTTTGTCTATATTTTTCTTTTAGTTCTTCTGTAATATTTGTATTATCTATTCCTATTTTTTGTCTGTATCCTAGATATTTATAGGCTTCTGTTTTTTCCATCGCTTCTCTGCAGTCGCTGTGGTTATCCAATATGTAATCTTCTTGTTTAGTGTGTTTTCCCTTGATTATGCTATTTTTCTTACATTTGTCTGTTCCAAAAGCCATATTTATATCATTGCTAAATACTTTTGTTATCTTTAGTAATTGGTTGAGTTGTTGATTTGTTGCTGCCAGTAGTTTTAGATCATCCATGTAGAGCAAATGTGTGATTTTGTGTGGGTATGTTCCAGTAATATTGTATCCATAATTTGTATTATTTAGCATGGTGGATAGTGGGTTCAGAGCAAGGCAGAACCAGAAAGGACTTAATGAGTCTCCTTGGCATATTCCACACTTAATCTGTATTGGCTGTGACGTGATATTATTTGAATTTGTTTGCATTTTAAGTGTGGTTTTCCAATTTTTCATTACTATGTTTAGGAACTGTATCAATTTAGAATCTACTTTGTATATTTCCAATATTTGTAGCAACCATGAGTGGGGTACACCATCAAAAGCTTTTCGTTAATCAATGTATGCGTAGTATAGCGACCTTTGTTTAGTTTTAGCTTGATATGTTACTTCTGCATCTATTATCAGTTGCTCTTTACAACCTCGTGGTCCTTTGCAACAGCCTTTCTGTTCTTCATTTATAATTTTGTTCTGTGTTGTATGTGTCATTAATTTCTGTGTAATGACTGAAGTTAATATTTTGTATATTGTTGGTAGGAATGTTATGGGGCGGTATTTAGCTGGGTTTGCTGTGTCTGCTTGATCTTTAGGTTTCATATAAGTTATTCCATGTGTAAGTGTATCAGGGAATGTGTACGGGTCTGCAATGTAACTGTTAAATAATTTCGTTAGATGTGAATGTGTTGATGTGAACTTCTTTAGCCAGAAATTTGCTATTTTATCTTTTCCAATGGCTTTCCAATCGTGAGTAGAATTAATTGCTTTGGTGACTTCATGTTGCAAAATTATCAGTTCAGGCATTTGTGGTATCATCTTGTATGTGTCTGTTTCTCCTTCCATCCACCGTGCATGCCTGTTATGTTGTACCGGGTTTGACCATATGTTGCTCCAGAAGTGTTCCATGTCTGTTATGTTTGGTGGATTGTCTATTTTAATGTGTGTGTTATCTATTGTCTGGTAAAATTTCTTTTGGTTTGTGTTGAATGTTTGGTTTTGCTTCCTTCTACTTTCAATTTTTTTGTATCTTCTAAGTCGTTTGGCCAATGCTTGTAATTTCTGCTTCTTTTCATCTAATTGCTCTATCGCTTCTTCTTGTGAGATTTTACCTAACCTTTTTCGTTTTTTTCTGACATTTGCTGTCTTATAAATTGTGTTAGCTGTCCAATGTCTTTTCTCAGTTTTGCTATTCTGATCTGTAGCCTGTGCTGCCAAACTGGTTTTGTAGGTTTCTTCTGTGTGTTGGTTGGTTCTGATCTCTGCCTAGTGTGTATATTTAGTATAGTGAGTGCTCCTATATAAACCAGTAGTTGTAACTCTTCCATAGTTGTGTTTTCATTTATTTTGTTGTGTATGATTGTGTTAATAGTTTTTATTGTTATTTCGACTTGTGGGTTATTTGGCGGTCTATGCAAGAATGGTCTAATGTCTGTATTTGTGTCTTTGTATTCTATATATGTCAGCTGAAATTTTTCTTCTATATCTAACATGTGTGTCACTTTGTGTTCAATTTGTACTGTTCTGGTAGCAGTCTTAAGATTTCGTTTTCCTCTGATTGTTTAATTGATGCGTGTTCTTTGTTTGTTTGCTCTGGTTCAAAAATGGCTCTGAGCACTGTGGGTCTTAACTTCTAAGGTCATCAGTCCTCTAGAACTTAGAACTACTTAAACCTAACTAACCTAAGGACATCACACACACCTATGCCCGAGGCAGGATTCGAACCTGCGACCGTAGCGGTCGCGCGGTTCCGGACTGTAGCGACTAGAACCGTTCGGCCACCCGGTCGGCGTTTGCTCTGGGATGTGTGAGTCCATTACTGTATTTTCTTCTTCTTCTGATTGCACATTATTTTGTTCCAGTATTTACGTACTTGTTGTTTGATGTTTTCTAATTCTGACTGGGGTATCCTGTTATTTTTTATTATTACACGGATCTGATCAGCTAGTCGTTGTTCTGTTAAAAAAATTTAATTCTGAGTATCTGGTAATAAATGTTGTGTATACTTGTGATCTGTATCCAGTTGTGTTGGTTCCTATGTTTGTTGCTTGGTAATAACAGAACATGAGGTGTCGATTAACTTCATCTGACCATCTCATCGTCTGTCTGTTTTCCTTCTAGGGTGGTTGCAGGAAGCATATCCTGAAAACACCTCTATTTGGATTTAAATCATTTTCCAGTTGGCTAGCAGTGTCGATACCATTGTGGGCGGGCATAGGGTTCAATCGTCGTCCCCGACCATGACGGCGCTTGACCGAGGCTTCTTTAGTTGTGTCCTGAACCAACTAATCACACTAAAAGGGGGGTTAGCCCTATTAGTGGTTTGTTCTTTTCGTCGCCTTTTACGACTGGCAGAACATGCCGGAGGCCTATTATTTTCCCGGACCTCCACGGGGATTATTATTATTATTATTATTATTATTGTTATTATTATTATTATTATTACTACTACTACACAAGGTAAAGCAATACGTCTGTATGCAATACGCTGCTTTTTTTCTGTTATTCTTAGCGTCAGGCTTCGGATATGATAAAATGTCCATGAGCAGCATCTCATTTGTTCGTCATTTAATGGGTTGTCAGCTACGCAATCAATATTCGCAAAGAAATTGCATGAAAAATCAGCGAATTCATTGTTCATTTTTGCGGAAAACTATATGTAACTGTAGTATTTGGAGACAGAAAATATTGAAAAATTGTAACACATTGCTTAGTCTCCTTGCCGAAGTGACAGAGAATGTTAGTAAACACCAGCAGGTAACCAACATTAAGATACATCTAATTTATCTTACTATCTCCGAGCACCACACTGTGACCAAGACAGTTTGATGTATGTGAGTGACGGAATGTCTACATCCTTACAAGCTTTTACTGTTAATCAGCATAATGCAGCTACTTTTAAACAATTATTGTAATGCAGACGAAAAATATCGAACAGGGCTCGCATTTGTTACCGACTGAAGTATCAAATAAATATAAGTTTCTGTAGTATTTGCGTAGCCTATATCAATGATAAAAATTACATTAATTGGTGCTCAAAACAATGAAAGTGTAAGCGTCATTCAATGATTTGCGTCAGTTCAACTAGACTGCTACAGAACAAGAGAGTGCATGTTCATCTTTTCTTTATTTGCGTGCTAGGAATACGATGAAAAAATAAAAGGCTTTCTGACCGTCTCATGGAACTCTTGTTGGTCTAAACAATAAAAACCTATTAACTGTCAACGATTATAGGTGAAATTAGTAATATTTCGATGCAGATCTTGAGAACAATGAAAACTATTTCTTTATTTGAATGGTTATTAAATTGTGAAAACTGTTGGCATTCTTCGTGGTAATCCGATTCAGTTGGTAAACTTGTACACTTTTAATGAAGTCTGTAGAAAGGGTACATTGTGCAGAGTTCGGTGGGACAGGTAACATAATAGAACTTCCTAATTAAGGCCCCTGAGAAGTTTACTTCACAGTTAATAGCCTGCATTAAATATCGGCGTGAACATATTAGCGATGAAGCTACGACAATGGCCAAGATGATTAATAAAATGACATTCAGTTGTTGAATACTTAAATGCGAAGTGATCATATTACATGAAGAACCTTTTCTCAGTGTATACATAATAACTGTATATACCTAAGTATAAATACGGTACCGATATTATTTACCGTACACCAAATCAAAAAACAAGAGTAAATGGACTACTACAGATGTTATTTAGCGTATCGAAAATAGGCTGTAGAAAAACGCAACTGAGGAACAGTGAGAAGTTGAATTCAGAGGACTAAGCAAAGTTGTAAACAAAAAACTTAGAAACGAAAATATGTTCTTAGGACGACATGTGCAGAGAATTGAAATAAAATATGAGAAACGAAAGAACAGATACGTCATACAAAACAGAAATTAATTGCTCTAATAAGTGCAAAAGAACACTCTCGGCTACAGTGGGAGACAAAGGTTAACAACTTCTGTGAAGACACAGTGAAGAGATGGAAAAAATAGGATGAGGAATTGTAAGACGGAACAACTTTATAGGAGAATTGCACAAGAAAAAGCGGAAACAGTTGCTGATGACGAAGGAGACGAAATTCTGCCAGAAGAATTCCAGAAAGTTCTTAAAAATCTAACGTTGAATAAAGATACAAGTGGAGTTGGAAATTCTGCAGAACTATTCAAGAATTTTGCAGACTGCATCAAAATGACACTACTGAAACTGTTTACTTCCATCTACGGCGCATGAGAAATCAGCTTACAAAAAAAAAAAAAAAAAAAAAAAAAAAAACTGAATATTTATGGTTCTTATAGAGAAGAAGGCGGCAGCTACAAAATGTGAACAGCATCAGCTTTAAGCCTCATATCGAATGCATAAAAAATTCTTCCGAAGACGATTCTGAGGAGAATTGAAGAGAATGTGCAGGATACGCTGAGTGAATATCATTTTGGTTTCAGGAAAGGGATTGGGAACAAGGCCGAAGATTCTGACGCTCAGGATTTTTGTCGAAAGACAAATATATAAACATACACTAACATACTTTGCCTTAGTAAAATTTGAAAAGGCATTTAACAATGTTATCAAGCAAGACAAGTTCACAGTTCTGAAGAAAAAATGTCTAAAACAAAAAAGATATGCGGAAGACACTCAGCTTTTATAAGAACGAAGTGTCTATGATTAGAAATTTTCGACACTAACAAGAAGCAAAAATTAGGAGAGACCTGAGACAAAGATGTGCTCTCCGCTATACCATTTCTGAAATTCAGGAAGCTATAGAACAAGTTTGCAAAACTACTGAAGTGAGGATTTTAATTATTGGCCAGAAGAAAGACACACGATGCGTTAAGCAGATAATATGTGTGCGGTCACGCAGGCGAAGCAATGTTTAGAGAATGTCCTCAACACAATGGAAAGTATGTTCTGCAATCAGAACGATACAATAATAAGCAAGAGAAATATTAAAGCGATGGGCTGCAGTACTAAAGAACAGTATGAACGTTAAGGACGAGAATTGGAAGACAGAAACTAGAAGTGATATAGGAATTTACCTATTCGGGAAGTAAGATCAAAAGGGATGGTAAAAGATGGAAAGAAATAGTGATAAGAATGCAGCAGGCAAAAATTTCATTTAATTTGGGAAAAAACATTCTCCCAAACAACAATATCAATCTGGATCAGATCATGAAAGCAATTGTTTAAAGTGTGGCCTTAAATGGGTGTTAAATTTGCACAATGGGAAAATAAGAGGGAAAACGCCTGGAGATTCTGTGCTACAAAAGGATAATAAAACTCAAGTGGAGAGAAAGAGTTAATAATGAAGAAGTGGTGAAAAGAGTATAGAAAACCAGATCTCTGTGGAGGCACGTCCAAGCAAAAAGAGGAAAACTCAGTAAACACATTGGAACAATAACAGAAGGCGCTCCTTACAGGTAGATTACATGTAGGCCCCAACTTCAACTTTAGTGTTTATTGGAAGTTTATTATCAGCAAGTCACCAACCTAAGGAACCACAGATAGTCTGCGAGTAGCACGTCACGTGGTCGATAGGTGATGGAGCAATCATGAATTGCTTTTCAGCAATCATTATTATTTTTTGCTGTACGTGAACGACATTTTTTTTCTTGTGCGTAGTTCCAGAGTGTGAGGGAAGAGCGTATTTGCTTATGGACTCTGATTACCTTCATGTAGCGCTAGCTGTTGTGAGTAAATGAAGTTAAAAGAACACCAATCGTTCGATTCAAACGAAGGTTTTGGGGAGGCTCCACATACCCATGAGGGAAATGCCGAAACATTCCCAAACATCTTGCTTTCCTCCTACATCGATAGGATTTTGAAGACGGGGACCTGTTGAGCTACGAAAGACTGAGTAGGGGCAGACTGGTTGCTTAACGAGTGAAAGGCGCAGACAGCAGTCAGAGGAAAAGAGGGAAGACCATATTATTGATTAACCATGCCGATCTTACACGATAAGTACACCGAAAGTTAACATGTCTCCTGAGTTATTTATGATTCCACTTTCCTGGCGTGTTACCGGTGGCCAGACTCCGCACTTCATACCGAACTTAAGGAACAAATTAATTTTAATGAGGAGAAGCTGGTATTGTCTGTTACTTCCTTCTGTTACTGAGATGACGATGGTTAATTATCTGGAAATATTTCTCGCGGAGAGTGGAGAGTTGTATATTGTTGTGGAATTTAGGAGGATGGGAATTATGTGGTTGTATGCAGGAAGAGACTGAAATACATTATGAGGTCTTTTGGAGTAGAGTTTTGCAGCCTGGCGGCAAAAATGGGGTTAACGCTATCATTTCATTCAATTTACAATTTCATAGGCTACAGCGAATAACCGTACAGTTTTAATAATCACCTTGATGAATTTGAAGAAAATTTGATAGCCAAGACTGCGTTCATTAAAATTAATTTCTGATCCCTAGTTAAAACAGTTAAGACTGTCATCTGCTGATCTTTAAAAGACTTGTTATACGTAGTGTTTTATTATGATTGTATTATACATGTCAGTTGACGTTTTAGTGGGCAGTATTAAGCACATTCCACACAGGTTTTCTAAAAATAAAAGCAGGTTTGTCACAAATATTAAAAGTACAGTTAAAAACAGCTGAATACATCACCGGTCGACATTCTTAGAAGTACACAATTCCACTGACTGATAAGAAGGCAAAAATAAGGCATGAAAATACCAGCAGCCAGTAGGTGGCTTTAACATAGGTTCATGTTGAAAAGTATAGATTTTATTTTTCTACTTCAGTAATGCATGTGTTTCCTTCAGTGCTCAGTGAGGCGCGATTTGATTGAAATTTCTTATAATTAGAAATAAGAAGAAGCGATCTGTAATTTCTTGGAAGAAGATGTAGTAGGTGAGATCACTTTCAATACTATGTATCAGTGATGACCAGTTTTAAGAGAAAAAGAAAATCGAGAAATGTATCCTGAACATCATTTTTAATAATTCACCTACTTAAAAGACATCCAGTGGCTGCAAATATTTGCATGCTTTATCTGTGCCTTAACTGTAAGTTCAGCTGTGTACTTCAAAGAATGTGTATCCATTATGTATTGAACTCGTCATATGTACGTAAACCAGTACACCAACGTGCACTGCGAAGTAATTCAACATGTAAAAAGCATCACTGGAATGTTATGTGTGTGGATATCCCTTATTACAAAATGTGCATTGTAACTATATTAGTTTTTATTTGTGATAAACTTGCTTTTAATTTTAACAGATCTACGTGGAATGGTGTATTTGACTTGTCTAAGGAGCATCGCTGAATGATATGCTTGTGTATGTTCCCAATTCCGCAAGTTGCTTTTTAACTCTAATGGTTTTATTAAAGAGAAACCTGTTTTTATTTTAATAAAACTGTGTGGAATGTGCTACATAATAGGCGCTGAAGTGTTGGCATGTGTGTGATACTGTCGTAATGGAGCAGGATATATAACAGTTTTCAAAGATCAGAGGATGGCAGTCTCAGCTATTGAAACAGGTCATCACGAATAAATAATATTGAATACGGTCTTGGCTATTAAATTTTTTAAGAGGAATTACCGATCACTTTTTCTCTAATTATGAGAAATTTCAACACTGAAAAATGTATGTTTGTAGATACATGTCTGTAGTCCTGGCTGAGATATGAAATCCCCAAGTCACAGTACTATAAGACACAGCTTGAGGAGCCTAAATACCATGGCACACTTCAGCGACAAAGTGGAGCACTGTGCAATATTTCCTTTTTTTTTTTTTTTGCATCTGATGTCCACAGCACTGCAAGAATTCCTGCTTAAATTGTGGAAGCATATGGCGATATAGCACAAGTGTATTTCATAGTGAATAGGAAGTATACAGACGCCCCTAATATAATGAGACAAGTATAAACGACGAAGAAGGAAGTGGCGGACCTCTTCTGTATGAAGAATGGGGAATGGCAAGAAAATATCGAAAGCGAGGCGATGGTGAAAATCAGTGACGAAACTGTGTACAACACCTAGCACGAAATTTTGACGTAACAAAGGTTTCCTCCCACTGGGACCCGCGATTGCTATAAACCTATCAAAAACTCGAAAGAAAGTGTCAATGGTTGTAATTATCCCTGCAAATTTTATTATTTAAGCAATCAGTATCGACGCTTCATTACTTCTTCAGGCCCGCCGCTGTGTGCAAAACGAATGGAGACGTTTAAGCATTGTTACGCCGTACGAGTACAGCAGGGTCTGTATACAGCGTGTAAAGGGTATAAATGTAGATATCTTTATTTCTGGTATTTTAATATGTACACACACCAGGGAGTTGTTTATTCTCTGCTTCGAACACTATTCGCATGAACACTTCACAAACTTAACGACCTGATGTTTTCTGCACTGTCGTAACTGCACCACAAAGTGAGCTACGCCTGCCAGTACAAACTAGTCGTTTTGCGTCCACATTTGAACGCCTGACCCGCTGCGCATAAGAAGATAAGCATTAATGGCTTGCTCTTGCCACACATACTTGAAGGTGCTAAATGCTACCGGTACTGCCCGGTAGGCTGGGCGTGCGGTCTAACGCTTCCCGAGCGGGAAGACGAGCCGGATTAGTGTCCAGTTCCTGTGTGCCGGCCAGCCTGTGGCTTATTTTGAAGGCGGTTTACCATCTGCCTCGGCGAATGCCGGCTGGTTCCCCTTATTCCGCCTCAGTTACACTATGTCGGCGATTTGTGCGCGAACACTGTATCCACGTTTACGTACACCATAATTACTCTACGACGCAAATACTGGGTTTACACTCGTGTGGAATGAGCCTTTATCTTGGGGAGGGGAGTCCACTGGGGGCCGAACAGCAGAATAACCCTGGGTTTGGTGTAGCGAGGCGGTGGGGTGAGTGGATTACTCTAGCCTTTTGTGGGGTTGTGTACCACTGAGGGCTACGGCCGAGAGGAAGCCTCTCCGTTGTTTCTAGGTCCCCAGTTGAATACATACATACCTCGGCGTATCATATAACGCCCAAAGCACTAAGTGAAAAGGCTGGACCTTATGTCAGGGCAGCATTCACCTTTTATTGTTGAAGTCAATCAACAGAAAAGAAACAACTACCATAAACTTCAAGTGAGATAACATTTGTACATGAGGCCCACAATTGACTGTAAATACCAAAGAAAGTATAACAACTTTTCAAATTAGAAAGTTAAAACGCTTTTATAAAAAAATAAAATATGCCTACAAGTGCACTAACAGACAGTTTTAAAACCTCCTCCAAATATTCGCGTTTAAAAAAAGGGTTACCATACACATGAACTGTGAATAACTATGTCTTGTATTAAAATAGTGAAGAAATAACATTTATAATGAAACTTCATGGCAGAAGAGCTTCTGTAAAGTTTGGAAGGTAGGAGACGGAGACTGGCAGAAGTAAAGCTGTGAGTACCGGCCGTGAGTCGTGCTTGGGTGGCTCAGTTGGTAGAGCGCTTGCCCGCGAAAGGCAAAGGTCCCGAGATCGAGTCTCGGTCGGGCACACAGTTTTAATCTGCCAGGAAGTTTCATATCAGCGCACACTCCGCTGCAGAGTGAAAATCTCGTTCTGGAAATATCCCCCCGGCTGTGGCAAAGCCATGTCTCCACAGTATCCTTTCTTTCAGGAGTGCTAGTTCTGCATGTTTCGCAGAAGAGCTTCTGTAAAGTTTGGAAGGTAGGAGACGGATACTGGCAGAAGTAAAGCTGTGAGTACCGGACGTGAGTCGTGCTTCGGTAGCTCAGTTGGTAGAGCACTTGCCCGCGAAAGGCAAAGGTCCCGAGTTCGAGTCTCGGTCGGGCACACAGTTTTAATCTGCCAGGAAGTTTCATATCAGCGCACACTCCGCTGCAGAGTGAAAATCTCATTCTGGAAACATCCCCCAGGCTGTGGCTAAGCCATGTCTCCGCAATATCCTTTCTTTCAGGAGTGCTAGTTCTGCAAGTTTCGCAGAAGAGCTTCTGTAAAGATTGGAAGGTAGGAGACGGATACTGGCAGAAGTAAGGCTGTGAGTACCGGACGTGAGTCGTGCTTCGGTAGCTCAGTTGGTAGAGCACTTGCCCGCGAAAGGCAAAGGTCCCGAGTTCGAGTCTCGGTCGGGCACACAGTTTTAATCTGCCAGGAAGTTTCATATCAGCGCACACTCCGCTGCAGAGTGAAAATCTCATTCTGGAAACATTTATAATATTAAACTCCCAGTGAGAGAACATTTATACATTAAGCCTATGAGTTGGCTTTAAGTGACAATGAATGTATGACAACTTTTCAAATGAGGAAGGTAATACCTTTTGGATAGAAAATAGAAAACACTGCACGCCCAAATGGCTATCGTAACTTCACTTACAGTCAGTTTTAAAACCTTCCCCAAATAATTTCGTTAAAAAAAAAACCAGTAACCTTACATACGGATTCCCAACTAGACAGACAATAACATACATTAGACGCTTCTCTTACAAATAGTTCCCAGCTCACGGCGTCGGCCAAGTGCTGACATTAATGCCCTGCGGAGCAGCCAACACGGGCCACAGCTGGCTGCACCGCTCGTGCCCGATTTATCGGCTCGACCGACGGTGCGAAGTTCAGTAGATGGGTCCGACTTCACTCCTCTGAGGCCCCTTAATCCCTGAACGGTTAACTCAGAGGACTGTCATTGGATGCACCTGGGCCTCAAAGTAACGTCCGATTGCATCAGATGCAACAACAAGCGAGAATCCGAAGGTGTAGCGTAGACCCACCACCTAGGGACAGATGTAGAAGAAAATGTCAACAACATCGTCCAACAAATCGCGTGTGCTGACGCAGCACAACAAGCTACAACCAATAGTCTCCAACAGTGCTATGTCAATGAAACCAAAATCAATTATAGTCCAACAAATCGCGTGTGCTGACGCCGCAACGGCACGTTACAACCAAATGTCTCAAACACTGTTATGTTAATAAAATCAAAATCAATCACTTGAAACATCTTTAAATAAAAAAGCGTAGTAGCAGTATCGCAAGAGGTAAAACAAACTGCGACTGCAAAATTTAGGCTTACAAGCTGCAATTAAACAAGCCTCAGAGTTGAGATATTTTAAGTAACCGATTGAGCTCACCTCCACACGTCGTGGTCCTACAAAAAAAAAAAAAGATTTTTTATTCTTATGATAATCGAGCCCTTGGTGGATGCCGACATTCAAACCTCGGCACAAGTGCCTCACGGAGTTAGCATACTTTGGTAGATCATACAGTTCAAGATCCACAATGTTGTCTGAAACAAACTAAACACTCAGCTTTAAAACATTATAAATAATATGCCCCACGGCTTGGATGCTAAGGCAGAATGCCGACGCTACTAGACACCAAGCAACAACAGTTTGATCGGAGTGAAGCAACAAATTCCGTAGCGTCCGATCACAACATGGATTATTAAAAGATTTCCATAACAGAGCACTCGCTAATAGTTTGTCTCACTTGCAACACAGAAGGGAGAAAGTGCATGGCCAGTAAGAGGCATAAGAAAAGTGATGTCATCTTAACAGGTCAGAGAATTAGGTTACCACAACAATCTCCCAATGAAATGTAAACGATAGACGCCCACCCACTGCTTGGCTCCGCAGACCATCTCAAGACATAGCCGTTACAGTTCTCCCTGTACAGTGCCTTTTAAAAACGCCTCTTCACCGACCGGGCTACCTCCACTTCCCGGGCAATCGTACCGTCTCCTCTCCACATCCAATAACCTCTCGCGCTAGACTGTCGATACGCTCACAACCGCGCCACCTTGCAACCGACCCACAACTGTCGAAAGGTTAGCATCTCTGAACGAATTTAGATAGCTGTAAAACCGGCATGGCTCATTAAACAACCTAAAAACATATCACTTCTAATTACTATATACGCCACGAATCCCTGATGCGCTGATGCAGCTCTGGAGAATGGCGTATTGTATCACAGCCGTCCACAATACGAGCACGAAGAGTCTCTACATTTGGTAGCGGGGTTGCGTAGACAATAGCTTTCAAATGCCCCCAAAAATGAAAGTCAAGAGGGTTGAGGTCAGGAGAGCGTGAAGGCCATGGAATTGGTGCGCCTCTACCAATCCATCGTTCGCCGAATCTGTTGGTGAGAAGCGTACGAACACTTCGACTGAAATGTGCAGGAGCTCCATCGTGCATGAACCACATGTTGTGTCGTACTTGTAAAGGCACATGTTCCAGCAGCACAGGTAGAGTACCCCGTATGAAATCATGATATCATGCTCTATTGAGCATAGGTGGAAGAACATGGGGCCCAATCAAGACATCACCAACAATGCCTGCCCAAACGTTCACAGAAAATCTGTGTTGATGACGTGGTTGCACAATTGCGTACGGATTCTCGTCAGCCCACACATGTTGATTGTGAAAATTTATAATTTGATCTCGTTGGAGTATATACTGAGGAAACTAAAATGAGCTCCAACATGGAAATTAAGTGTTGCCACATAACATCTCTTCTTTATTTGTGTGTGAGGAATGTTTCCTGAAAGTTTGGCCGTACCTTTTTGTAATACCCTGTATATATATACTTGGAAGTGTAAGTACGACTCGTGCTCTGATGGCTCAGTATAAACTTAATTATGGGTATAGATAATTATAATTTCGTGTGGCTGAATGGCGTGGTGCACGTCTTTCTATTATAAGCAACTTCGAAGACTTGCGCGTCCATAAGCTGCGCCTGTTATCCAATCTAAGACAGAAGAATTTCAGTTTTACTCGGAATCCGAGTCACATTTTGTTTCTGGGAACTCTTCAAGATGTGAAGGATAGTTTGAAACCAAGATTGAAAGATCCTTGGTCCGACAGAGATTTGATCCCACGAGCTCCGTATTTCTGGGCTCTCTCATTACTACTAGACTGCCAGACAGTGACAAATATATTCGCTTTGTAAAAAAAAAAAAATTCATTTCTCTTCCTGAAAAATATTTTATTTTGTTTCAGACACGTTTCGCCTTTTAATTTAAGGTAGCTTCAGTGGAAGTCATGCGAGTTTTTGCTGGCATCTGCGTATTTTCTCGTCTGGTCACATGCTGGAGGTTGCACTACAATTTGACTTACGAAACACGAGCACATTTCCACGTCCCCCCTTTTTCTCAAAAATTTTCATGTTTATGAGACAGTGCGCCAATAGCTGTGGAGCAGTATTATTTTTCTGCAGACGTTTTATCGAAAACTGTGTAAACACAAAGTGAACACACAGTATGTACGACTTTAAATCACAGTTTCCGATAAAATATGTACAACTAGTGACCGAAAAATAATAGGGCTCAAAAGCAATTGGTACAAGAAACCGGGAAATTGGGAATACAAAAGTTCGTAACATGAAAATATGATTATTTTTAGTAAGTGAATATATATTGCGACGTCCGGCGTGTGACCAGATCTGAGGAAGCTCAGATGCCAGCGAAAATTCTGATAACTATTCCACCGTAGACACCTTAAAGTAAATGGCGAAACGCATCTGGAACAAATAAAATACGTTGCCACAAGAACTAGGCGTTTTTTGTTTAGATACCTATTATTTATGAACCCGATGCAGATGATAGCCACGCAAACTAACTCGTTATGTAGACAGTTCATCTACTGGTTGTGATGAGAAAGTCTGCAAATAATAAGACTTGTGACATCTTTTGATTGTATGCACTTATGAGCTTAAATTATTGACACCGCTAAGGGACGGTAGACCTTAGTATTTGACATAAATCTCAACTTCACTACTGTAACCGTCCTTGAGAAAAAAGTATCTTATCAAACAGACGGACAGACAGACAACAATTCACTAAGAAATTTATTTTATACGCTGTATTTTCTTTACTTGTCCTGTGAAATCTCGCTTTTTGTCAAATGTCATGATTCTAAGTCAGTGGAAAGTACCTTACAGATTCTGATTGATGATTTTTCGAGTATTGAACTACACGATATAAATAGCCGTAATTTCCGACTGCGGTAGTTTACACGCTTAAGGTTTCATTACGCACATGGATGGTACGTCTTGGTACGTGACATAAATTTGAACTTGATACCGCTACCTGTTCCTGAAGAAAAAAGAGGATTCAACAATCAGAGGGACAGACAGACAATAAAATGTTTCTATAAAGGTCAGATTTAACCAGTTGAGGCACGAAAACCTCGAAATGACGACGTCCCTATAGACAGTAACTTGTAGCCCTTGGCTACAAAATTTCTGAAAATACTCGAGCCTATCGAATGAAATATGACAACAAAACTAAGTAATATGCGACATGTGGCTGCTCTACGATTTTAATTTGAAATTGTGTTTTTTCTTAACTTATATTATTTTACTGACAGCCGCCAAACATACTGCATCGTCATTGCGATCTGCAACAATGTCAATAAACACTCAGGCCGTCCTGGTCCGACGGCAAGTTGCATGACACCTATGATCTCGTACATTTATCAAATGGGCCCCTTGTATGTTGTTCAGGCCCTAGTACTTGTATCACATGGCACCCTTATATGATGTCCAGGCTCTCGTTCATTCATCAGATGGGACTCCTGCATAACGTCGGACCCGTCACAGATTAATTGCATAAGGCCCAGAAATTTGTGCATATTTCAAATGGGTCCATTGAATGATATCACGAGGGTAGAAGCCCGTATGTCTCCTAATCACTCCCGTCCGCTATCTCGTAGCGCCTGCTCCCACTAACGATGACCAGGACACCGTCCAGGTGCGTCGGTGCAGGTGGGTGCCTGCAGACTGGCCGCCGCAACACAGTTAAGTGAGCGGCCTGAACCGCTAATGCCACCTCCGCCGCTGATGGCCCGCGGAACGACCGCCGCACCAATTTCGCCACACTCCCCCCCCCCCCCCCCCCCCCCCTCTCACGGACCCACTCCTCTTCCCTTTTCCGCCACCAGAGGGTATTATTTTTCCATCTGACGTGCCAGCCGCCCCCGCCGCGTGGCAAACAAACAGAATCGTAAAGTGGCGGCGTGATGGCCGTCCGGCTATTTCGGGTCGGCAGACTGGCGCTCCGACCTCGCCGTGGTACGACGCCTTCGTCGCTCCTCCTGTGCTTTTACGACGTCGCTACAAATTCTCGTCGTGCTTGGGACGACACGGCGATTACCCGTCGTCGGTACTGCGGTCTGCCCTTTCCAAACGTCTCAACATATGGTGCAGAATGCCCTAACCTCGGATAGCGAAACCTCTCCGAACTGCCCCTCTCCCTTGCAACTCTGTAACAGTCCAAATAACTTTTTATCACATGCTTTACCTCTCCAAAAAATAAGATTCTGCAACACCTGATTTCGGTTGCTTGATCTTATCGGTGGGGCCGGCGGGGGAGGGCAAATTTTGGCAGAGGACCTCAGAGCCTGTCCAAGGTACGGATGCCTGGATAGGATAAGACGCCCAGTACCGTCCACGATGTCTGGCGAAGGATCAGAAGGCCGAAGATTCAAATAAATTCTGTCAACAAATCCTACCTCCAATTCCACGAAGACATGAGTCGTGTGCCCCAGTGAATGGTGTACCATAAACCTGCGCTAGACAGTTAAGAAGACAATGAAATGCGAGTCTCTTGGGCCTTTAAATAACAAGAACAAATTGGCATACATGGATGAACGGCCTCAACGGCAGTAGCATCTCAGTGGTCGAATGGGTAGAGGAGTTTACGAGTCAGCGTTGGAATGAGCCCTTAGCCTAGAAAGGACATCGGTCTATTGGAAGAAAGCCACGAGTAAAAATTTGCCGGTAGTTGTTCGCAGCTCGTGGTCTTGCGGTAGCGTTATCGCTTTCCGTGCACGGCGTCCCGGGTTCGATTCTCGGCGGGGTCACGGATTTTCTCTGCCTCGAGATGACTGGGTCTTTCATACCCAATCACTCGCAAGTCGCCGGAGTGGCGTTAAAGAACTTTTGGAGCGGAGGCCGAACCACCCAGCCAGGGATCTTCCAGCCACCAATGCCATACGTTCATTATTATTATTAGCCGGTAGTTGGGGCACCGGCCTGCATGATTAACACTAGAAAAGCTATTTGAAAACTGATGTTTATTTATATGAACTAACAAAATATACTGCTACTGTAGATTTTTATCGTGTAGTTACGCTTTCCAGGATGTGAAGCCATGGGATTTGAAACAATGACAAAAATTACTTTTATTTAATGCATCATTCAGAAACAGTGTGAAATACCCTTATCTCTTATATGCACCACTGCATAAAACCACAGGAATGCGTTTTTTAGCTGCCGACATGCTTTCCAACGAGAAACAAGGAAACCGCACGGAGCATGAGAGGAAAGAATTTCATTACGCAAGAAAACACAATCCAGCAAATTAACCGAAAAGATTCAGAGTATATGGTACTGGGATAAAAAGAACATTTCCGTTTCAGAGCGATATGTATTTTAACGTAATGTACAGTGGGGAACTGTAATTCGATAGTTCAACTTTCTCTGGATACCTGTACGATACATTCGAACTGAAAGTTTGATTAGAAGCACAGTTGTACTATAACATTTTTCGTATTTTTCTGTAAATAAATGCTATTTTTTCTGTTTCTGACTACATTTCTACATTTAATTAAACGCTGGAAATGAAGTGTGTACTAATATTATAAAACTGATCAGGTTTGGGTTATATGTTTCATGCATCCGATAATGGTCCTATTTCAAACTTTAGCGATACATAATAAAGTCCTGCTGAAGTATGCTAGCTTAAGAAAGAATGTTTAGCATGTAGCACGTGTGCACAACAAATGAGTGCTACACATTTCACTTGGTACTGATAAGGAGCTACGTGAGATCTAGTACTTAGATTGTTGTATTAAAAAATTCATAAACGACGAGGTTATGCACCTAATGCAGTTAAAAATAGGGCTATATATGTCTGAAAGGCATTCAGTAACATCTATTCTCACACTTTCGCACCCACCATATCACTATGAAGGTCCTTTTTACAGCTACCCATAAATGAGTTTGAAATAAATTTCAAGTCAACATGAAATCGTCCATTTCTCTTCGAGTTAGCATGTAAATTTCTGGATAAACTAATAAATTTAGGAAAAATTGCATTCATATTACGATAAAAACAAAGCCGATGAGCTATGCGTGTAATGATGATGAATTTTTAATTGCCATTTTTGTATTAAAATGGGCGATATATCACACAACGTTGCAGAGGCGTCCTGTTATTATAATTCAATTAGCATAAAAAACGAATGCAAATGTTAGAAATAACGCAGGCTGTTTTGCTTGTTTGCTTAACTGGAGTAGGTAATTATTTTATTCGATGTTACAAATCAGAGGAGGAAAATTGTTGTCAATCCTGAAGATCACAAATACGCTAAATCAAGTGCCTAATTGCAATGAGAACGAAAATTAAAATAAGAATACTTATTTGCTTGAATCTATGAAAAGTTCATGTTCTTTTCTGCAAAATAAGTGCCACAACGAATCATTAAAGATCGCTGTTTACATTATCAAATATAACACTTGCTAATAATGATGAAAGTACAAATATTAACGTAGTTGATTAGTTACAGATACGTCTCACCCATCTGTGGAATAAACACTCCCGATCCCAAACAACACGACCATGGTCCAAAATATATAGTTTACGATTAACCCCTTAAGCACCATTCTGTTCCAGAAGTGTGATGTTGCGGCTGGACTCTAGTTACGACGAGGGTCATTGTGAAGAAAAAGATTGTTTTGATCTCAGTTGCGCAATTCTCTCCAAACACTCCTCCCCCCTCTCTTCGCCACTACCGGCTCCCGCCCTGTCAGCCGCCGCCTGTTTGTGATCTTGTTAATTCGTTAGTTGACGCTGCTTGAGATGAAGGAGAAGAAGAACTCTTAGCCGAGATCGCTAAAAAAATATTACTGTAGATAACCGGTTTCCGCAAAACTAACTTATTATCTTCAGAGCTTCATGAATGTTATTACAAGGATCTATTACCAGTTATACACAAAATCTTTTCATTGAATTTCCAGGTACATAAAACATGATATGAGCGATGCGTTGATAAGCCCAAATTAAAATCACTATACATCACAATTAGCAAAAAGATCGTTCCCATAACATAACACGACATACCTACAATACTTCTGCCGCCCTAAAGGCATTATGTTTAATGGGGGACGAGTGAATTTTCATGGTGGAGAACAATCAGGCTGACCTTCAATTGTAAGTGACGATATCAAATCAAGGAGTGAGGGGAAAAAAGTGGGCAGGACAGACGTTTCGTTATTGATATACTGTGTTCTCGTGCTCTCCTGCATGTCACGATCAGTTCTTCATCAAATTTTTAGTGACGGTTTGGAGTACGGAAAAGTGTCTGACATATAGTGTTTTCGATATCTGACCAGTAAAAACCAAAAATAAGACTATGATGGCAGTGTTACGAGGTTAGAAGGGCTCCTTCCTCGTGAACTTGACGCCTAGTGGGGAAACCATAAATGCGGCAGGTTACTGTCCGACCATTCATCCAGTATGTCGCCTTGCACAAACCAAACTGTGTGGATCGTTAACCAGCGGGACTGTGTTACTTGACGACAATGGTAATTGGCTTCGGCAAGTTTACATGAGAAGATTCCGAAGATCCGCTTTTTAGCACGGACTCGACCCCGAGTAATTAGCGTCATTTCCCCAAATCCAAGGATCTTTCGGGCCGAGAGCACTATGAAAAGAACAAGTAACTGAAACAGGTTACTAGTGACTGGCTTAAAACCCTAGTGGCAACTGATTATGTGGAAGCGTAGAGAAGCTTGTAGAGGGCTACGAAAAACATTTAAATCAGAAAAACGACTACTTAAAAAAATTCAGTCTACAAAAAGAAGAAGAAAAACGCATCATAAAGGAATTATACGAATGCGACGGAAAGAGGTAAATTTAGTGTACATGTGGGGACAAAGATATGACTACAATTTTAGAAACGAAATGGTCACGGGGGCTCCTTTCGAAGCGGGACTCATCACTCTAGACAATTTTATTCGTCCATGAGATTCCAGGCCAAAGATGTGTCTGAGACGTCCTGGGTAGCGGTGGGTATTACTCAGTAGCGCGTTGTGAATGACAGCATTTATTTTTATACCCGAAATTATTGTATCCAATGGAACTAGCTACGCTACTGTTAATGTCATCGTCCTCTTATTCTTCTTCATAATCAGTCACTCGACCTATGATTACAAAGCATACACCTGTCAGAATGTTAATAAGGTGTGTGTTTTATTCTCCATTGTGGCAGCTTGAACTGTGCAGGGAACACTGAATGTGAAAGGGACCAAACTGCTGAGATCACCGGTCCCTAGACTTACACATTACTTGAACTAAACTGACTTATGATAAGAACAACACACACCCAAGCACGAGGGAGGACTCCAACCTGCGGCGGGAGGGGCCACGCAATCCATGATAAGGCGCCTCAAACCACGCGGCCACGCTGCCCGGCTGGTCACTGACAGTGAGGTGTCTGAAAGTCCGTGGTGAAACATGGATCAAATGGCTCTGAGCACTGTGCGACTTCTGAGATTATCAGTCGCCTATAACTTAGAACTAATTAAACCTAACTAACCTAAGGACATCACACACATCCTTGCCCGAGGCAGGATTCGAACCTGCGACCGTAGCAGACGCTCGGCTCCAGACTGTAGCGCCTAGAACCGCTCGGCCACTCGGCCACCCGTGGTGAAAGAGCAGCTTATTCCTCCTCAAGGAGCAAAGCCAGAGAAGGTATTGTTGTTAACGTTAGGAGATCTTCCATGAGTTATCGTACGGTAATCAGGTCAGTCCGCTTCAGTAATGTTTTTGTGCACATGCCATTGCCTCACAAGGATGCTGAGTAAGAGAAGGCATTGTCATTATAAAACTATGACTGTTTTCGAACTATCCCACTGATTTACGGATTACACAAGTCTGCAAAATGTGTTGTGTTTATGTACCTTAGCATTTAGTGCAAAGGAAAACAAGGGGACCACACCATAACCACAAGCAACATCGCTGTATAGTAACACCACCTTCTCCGTACTTTACAGTTGGCACTACACAACTCCGCAGGTGTCTCCTTAAGACATTCACGGAACCCAGACATTTCCATAGGACTGCCACCAGATACAGAGTGATTTATCTCTTCAAATAATTCGTTTTCAGTCATCTACTGTCCAAGGTCGTTGCTGTTTTTACCATCTCAAGCGTCTCGCAGAGATTGACTGTAGAAACGTGTGAGTTAAGAGGAGTTTCTCCACCACTGGTCCACATTCTTTTGAACTACTTACGCACAGTCACTGCGATAGGTTGCCGTCTTTTAGCACACTGAAGTCATGAGAGGTTCTCTTCTTCTGTATTCTCGCGATTTTTGGAAACACCATCCGTAACACTCGGCATTCCCTGTCCGTCAGAACATGAGGTCTGGCTGGGTTTGGTTCAGCTGTGGTTGTTCCTTCACGTTCCCACTTCACTGTCCCGTCACAGTCTGTTCGGCGGGTTTGGTTGAAATGTCCCAGATTGTTTATTTACTCACGTGACAGACGATTTATAGTCCACGAGCTGTCTTGACTTATATATTCGGCTGTTACTGCTTGTTTACAGGAAACAAAGTAGTCCTGTTACATGTTTAGTCTGCCTCTCGAGACATGTAGCGGTAATTTCCGCTTTGCATAAGGGTATCTGGATACTTCTGATCAGATTGCGTACATAACTGGCTCTGCTCTATGTTTTATGTGCCATCTATCCACCATTTTTAGACCTCTTTTCGGTCTGTTATAATCACTTGGGATACAGTGAAGACTTTTCTTCTTTCTTGTCCTTAGACTGTCCATTAACTGAATGTATCTGCAATTCATTATCATTACAACAATAATTACGTTTTCCACTTCGGTCTCCTCATTACTCAAATTTACTTTTTCAGTGCCACTCGGTAAAACTCATTATGGATACCTCTATTATTCGTTAAAAGTTTCCACCAATTTTTGAAGACTTTCCTCTAACAAACGCATATCGTACTGTCGCAAGTCATAGCTACAAACCTACACAGATTGTACACTATTTCAGAAAGATGATTGTAATATATACAAACACAAAAAAAAAGAGTTTTGCTACACCTCGGTTCCCTGAACTACTGAAGATCGACGTTGACTGTGGCTACTGTATCACAGACACAGTCCCTCTGACTGTTTAGAGATGTCTCTTAACCCACACAAATAAGTAAATAACCATGTACGAGCGCGCCTATTAGGCGGAGGGGATCCGGCAGCCGATCAGTTCCGGTCATTCCACCAGAAAGGTGTTGTCCGCAGTTCAACCATGCCTAGATGGTCAATACCGTGGTTCGATACCGTCCGCATTGTTACTTTGCTCCTGGACTGACTCTCAACAAGGGAAGTGTCCAGGCGTCTCGGAGTAAAACAAAGTTGTTCAGACATGGAGAAGATACAGAGAAGCAGGGACTGTCGATGACATGCCTCACTCAGGCCGCCCAATGGCTACTAACAGCATTGGATGACCACTACCTACGGAGGAACAGCAACGCCACCATGTTGAATAATCCTTTTCGTGTAGCCACAGAAAGTCGTGTCACAACTTAAACTGTGCGCAGTAGGCTCCATCATGCGCAGCTTCAGTGCTGACGTCCATGGTGAGCAACCAAGACTCCAAGCAGAGCGATACAGATGGGCCCAACAACATGCCGAATTTACCGACCGGATTGGCACCACGTTCTCTTCTTCGATGAGTGTCGCATATGCCTTCAACCAGACAATCTCGGAGACGTGTTTGGAGGCAACCCGGTCAGGCTGATGCCTTACACACTCTGTCCAGGTAGTGCAGCAAGGATTAAGGTTCCATGCTTTTTTGGGGTGGCATTATGTGGGGCCGACGTACACCACTGGTGATCGTGGAAGACGCCGTAACGGCTGTACGGTACGTAAATGCCATCCTCCGGCCGATAGTGAAACCATATAGGCAGCATATTGGCAAGGCATTCGCCTCCATGGACAACACTACACAGACGCCGCTACTCTTGGTCGTTCAGTGAAGGCTGTCGTTTACTGCAGCGTCCGTGATAAGAGTTAACGCCTGAATTTGCTATTTTCGCCACACTCTTGCTACTGTAGGCCTCAGAATATTGAATTCCCTAACGATTTTCGAAATGGAATATCCTATGCTTCTAGCTCCAACTACCATTCCACGTTCAAAGTCTGTTAATTCCCTTGGTGTGGCCATTATCACGTTGGAAACCTTTTCTCATGGATCACCTGAGTACAAATGACATCTCCGCCCATGCTCTCTCCTTTTGTGCCTTGTATAGGCGATACTACCGCCATCTCCATCCCATGACTTTTGTCATCGCAATGCGTATTTACGAATGCGCATGAATCTTTTTCGAAGACTGCCATACATTTATTTTAATATGGAAACTATATTCAAAAAATGTCTAAGATTACGTTGAATTAGACACACTTTCGATGCGAGTTAAGTAAATGAACGATAATCTCAAGTTACTGTAACGAAGAGAAGATACAAATAGTTCGCTTCTTGGCTGCAGGAGCCTAATACTAACGTTTCTCTGTGCTCTGTTTTCGTCTGACGCATCACATACGTTTATCCAAGGTGAAGGTGGCGGTGGAATAAACAAGATTACAAGATTACAAGATTACAAGAAGGGCAGCTCGTTTTGTATTATCGCGTTATAGAGGAGAGAGTGTGGCAGATATGATACACGAGTTGGGATGGAAGTCATTACAGCATAGACGCTTTTCGTCGCGGCGAGAGCTTTTTACGAAATTTCAGTCACCAACTTTCTCTTCCGAATGCGAAAATATTTTGTTGAGCCCAACCTACATAGGTAGGAATGATCATCAAAATAAAATAAGAGAAATCAGAGCTCGAACAGAAAGGTTTAGGTGTTCGTTTTTCCCGCTCGCTGTTCGGGAGTGGAATAGTAGAGAGATAGTATGATTGTGGTTCGATGAACCCTCTGCCAAGCACTTAAATGTGAATTGCAGAGTAGTCATGTAGATGTAGATGTATTTTGTTTGCATTGGGCGAAATTTATGTGGTTTTGTATGAGGCGTGGACTATAGCACAGAACTACTTCCAATTAACATTCTTCCTCTTATGGAGTGCCTTTTAAAACTGTACACGCTGCATCAGTTAATATTTGTATAACATTCTCCACAGTCTCTAAACAAGTCTTCGCTAGATGGCACCAAATCCCGACAGTCAATCATTTTTGCCCTATGAGCACTACTTGACAACAATAAGATAATGCATTCAAACTCCGTTCAAAGTTAAGACTAACATTACCCGCCTACACGCTTCCGTGAGAGAGAAAGAATCGAAGGGTACGAAATAAGTGCAGCACTACCAATATGAGGCTCGTCATACTCCCGAAACTGCACCCGGAAGAAGGAAACTATCACAGCAATGACGTAAAAATTGTATCGTATTGTATTTACATTCGTCTTATAACACACACCTGATCGTATTGTACAGGACACAAGTTAATTTTTGGCTTATGATACACATAGTTACATAATGTCTTAACACTAATTGTTAATGTACAGTATTTGGTGTCTAAATTTTGAGGCATTTTATACATACAGTATTATCCACAACACCATGTGAAACGTGTACTTACTGGAATTCAGGAAAACGTGGAAGGGAGGTCCCACCAATATAACTTTCTTTTCACACAATCTGTTTATTTGACAATATATAAACTTTGTTTTACAGATAATCGAAGCTTTTAACCATTTAACAAAATGGACAAATTTCCAAAACTATTTTGACCTTAAACCTTAAGTTGAATAAGCTTTTAATCTTTGGAAAGGAAATCTGAAGTGCTGTATTGCAAAACAGCAAACAATATGACAATGACTAAAAGACGGCCGGACCTGCTGCCCGCCAGTTATCGGATGAAACAGTGGTGTTTAGTACCGCTCTGGGCACAGTCTGTCTTATTAAATGCCCTTCTGAAACACATGAAAACTACATAAGCACCATTGATGACAAGAGTGATTCAATTAAACAGCACAGATGACTTAACTTTTAATTTGCAGGCTGTATGTCAAAAGGTTTGGAGTTAAGATGTGCACCTGTGCTTAAAGGTTAAACAGATTAGCAAACAATATGAAAATATGACATTACTTCCAAACAAACAAACTCTAATTTCAAGCTTTAACCAAGGTGCGACTGGGTCACAACCCGTTCCTTCTGACAATTTTATTTTTGACTTAAGTCCTGGTGACAGTTGGCAGTTAACATTTTCAAAGTTAAATTGATTGTCAGTTATTAAACCCGCGCTGAAGGAACGTCTTAAAACTTTATTTTTGAACACTTATTACAAGAGAGCTGACTCGGCGGAACCACAAAATCAAACTAAAATACACCAATAATGGTCCGGTATTTCAAATGCAGAAACGAACAGCTTAGTATAATAGGTTGCTCAGATTATAACCAATGACAGAGAAATTCAATTACAATCACAGAATTGAACCGGTTAAATCTAAACACAAGGTCCCTCTTTTGCTTAACGGCAACCTGTGCCTCAGTACAATTATTCGGCAGTATTTACGTCCAAGAGCTGATTAATTAGAACATTAGTGACCAGGTAAAAACCAGAAACGAAAGGCAATATAACAGTGGGGCAAATTTTGAAACAACCAGTGTATTAGTACAATACTACTGCCTATGTTTACGATCAAAGAGGCAAATGTGTGAAACGTGTGTGAAATCTTATGGGACTTAACTGCTAAGGTCATCAGTCCCTAAGCTTACACACTACTTAACCTAAATTATCCTAAGGACAACCACAGACACCCATGCCCGAGGGAGGATTCGAACCTCCGCCGGGACCAGCCGCACAGTCCGTGACTGCAGCGCCCTAGAACGCTCGGCTAATCCCGCGCGGCCAAAGAGCCGATAGAATAAAATTCTGAGGGTCGGGTACGACCAGAAAATGATAAGGAGGGCAAGTAGACAATGAACGAAATTGGTCCGAGTATTACAGAACGTTACTCCCCTTTATCGGCAAGTAGTTTCATGGATCCACAGCGCGTCGCAGCGGTTACTGATTGGTGACGATGAAAGCCGGGTAGATGAGGGCAGCCAGGCCACGAGATGTCGTCCGACACGAGTGTTGCCAACCAACTGGCGGGATGTCGGCCTGCTGCTTGTAGTCGAGGCTGATCCCCGTGAAGTATTCCGTTACCTCAGCTCTGCGCGGGCCCTCCTTGCGCAGCTCGTACCTCGTGACCAGTTCTTGTCGCGACGCGACTTCGCGTCTCCCACTCGAGCCAGCGAACCCCGTGTATATATCGCCAAGAAAAGACCTTCTAAGAACACAACCCACAGATACCAACTGTTCCTCAAGGATATTGGCAATGGGGTCGCAAGAGAAATGGTAGATACTAACCCTCAGCCAGTGGCACCAAACTGAACAGTCCACTTATTCAATAGCGCCACGGCTCTCTATGATATTAAGTACTCACATTGTTAAAATGATCATCTCATCGTTCATGAACTCTTCAACTGATCAGCAGCATTTTTCAGCCACGTCATCATATAGTTTTCGTTTCAGTGAACCTGTCTCTATACTCAGTACATCTCTACCCTTGAGTTTATTGTAGACTTTCATTCCATATACGTATGTGTATGTTGCTTTAGGCGATGTGTTAGAAGCGTGAAATATTTTCTGTGACTAGTGTTGTACGTATGTCTGAAATGGTTTTCTCCCGTTACCTCAGGATTAGTGTGTAGAAAGATGACAATCTGAAATATGTACAATGCTTGAAGAGTGGGCGACAGGAAGTTGTTGAAAAGGCAGCAAACATTTTTCTGACAATTCTTTTCTCCGAAACAGTTGTATTCGTGACATGTGACTTGAATTCCCGAGAAATATTAAACCATATCTAATTACGGATTCAAAGCAACTGACTGTGGTACACCACCTTCCTGCTGTTTACGTCTGTTACACCAGTTGGCATGCCCATTGCGGAAGCAAGGCTGTTTAATTATATATATGCTTTCCAGCCTACATTATTTCCCACGTTTAGTCCCAAAAATTTATATGGGCTGAGCTTCTCCATAATTTGATTTTTATGCCTGACACTGATTCTTGGCTGTTTGGTTTTAAATTGAGTAAACAGGGTCTTTGAAATATTGAGTTTAACACCATTTTGTTCAAAACGTCTGGGTTGTTTAGTGTGTTTGTTGCATCATCCGGAATGCCCCTCACAATTTCTTTTTCAATGGGTGCAAATGTTACTGGTTGGCGTATGGATTTCTAATGTAAGCAACCCTCAACGAATTCTACCAGTCGCAATCACTCCTTTACTGAGCTTCAGTCTCCTGAATGGCCACGACCTCCCCGTCTCTGTAGGTTACTAACGCTGGCTCTGCCACCGCTGTTATGTACGCATGACCGGTACGCTCCGCCTGTAGCGTGCTGAGCCGCATCCACAGAGGAAGCCGATAATCAGGGAGCACGGGTGGCTCGCCATCATCGTGCATGACCAGTAGGCTCACAGATGCGATCAACCGGCTTGAGCTCTCACGTGTCTGATCTTCGGTTGCATCTGTGTGCGTCGTACCCCGTGTTCAACACATACGACATGATGTCCAGCTTTATGTCACGTACCTCCATTGAACTTGCGTCACTCAGCATACACCATTAGCCATAGCCCGTTATATAGTATCACCTGCACTGTGACTGAAATTGCTCTGGATTGTGACCAGGTGTCGACCTATAATGGCCATTGTAGGCGCTACTGCCTGTACTAATGTGATTTGAAAATGGCAATTCAAATCAGCCGAAACTAGTCATTACTGCGATCGTGTTAAGTAAACTATTAGTACAACATGACTTAGCTTTACAATTACAGATCGCCTCCTATGAGACTTACATGTCAGGTCATCGAAAAATTACACAAGGTGATGTAAACTGATCTGACGAAATATTTTTCAGTTGGTGGCTTTTGAAGCGCTGCAAATGACAGGATTCATCGTGAGAGAAGTTACCCATTACGACGCTACATCAAGGCTGAATGTCCAAGACGTTTACAAGTAATTGTGTACAAATCACAGCCAACTAAATGACTGAGGAGTAGTCGTCACAAAAAGAACCTAGTCAATTGTCACTGGAGAGGGGTGTAACGCATTTTCATCGACAATCAGTTTCAAATTGAACAGGAATTTGTACTGTTAGTGAAAGCAGTCCATCAAGACCAGTTTCCTGGTGCACACTACGAAGAGAGCTGGATACAGTTAATAACTGTGTAAGATAACTCAGCCTTTTTTTTTGCAACAGTCTGCTGACTGGTTTGACGCGGCCCGCCACGAATTCCTTTCCCGTGCCAACTTCTTCATCTCAGAGTAGCACTTGCAACCTACCTCCTCAATCATTTGCTTGACGTATTCCAATCTCTATCTTCCTCTACAGTTTGTGCCCTCTACAGCTCCCTCTAGTACCATGGAGGTCATTCCCTCGTGTCTTAGTAGATGTCCTATCATCCTGTCCCTTCTAATTATCAGTGTTTTCCACATATTCCTTTCCTCTACGATTCTGCGTAGAACCTCCTCATTCCTTACCTTATCAGTCCACCTAATTTTCAACATTCGTCTATAGTACCACATCTCAAATGCTTCGATTCTCTTCTGTCCCGGTTTTCCCACAGTCCATGTTTCACTACCATACAATGCTGTACTCCAGACGTACATCCTCAGAAATTTCTTCCTCAAATTATGACCGGTATTTGATATTAGTAGACTTCTCTTGGCCAGAAATGCCTTTTTTGCCATAGCGAGTCTGCTTTTGATGTCTTCCTTGCTCCGTCCGTCATTGGTTATTTTACTGCCTAGGTAGCAGAATTCCTTAACTTCATTGAATTCGTGACCATCAAACCTGATGTTAAGTTTCTCGCTGTTCTCATTTCTACTACTTCTCATTACCTTCGTCTTTCTCCGATTTACTCTAAAACCATACTGTGCACTCATTAGATTGTTTATTCCGTTCAGCAGATCATTTAATTCTTCTTCACTTTCACTCAGGATAGCAATGTCATCAGCGAATCGTATCATTGATATCCTTTCAACTTGTATTATAATTCCACTCCTGAACCTTTCTTTTATTTCCATCAATGCTTCTTTGATGTACAGATTGAAGAGTAGGGGCGAAAGGCTACAGCCTTGTCTTACACCATTCTTAATACGAGCACTTCGTTCTTGATCGTCCACTCTTATTATTCCCTCTTGGTTGTTGTACATATTGTATATGACCCGTCTCTCCCTATAGCTTACCCCTACATTTTTTCAGAATCTCGAACAGCTTGCACCATTTTATATTGTCGAACGCTTTTTCCAGTTCGACAAATCCAATGAACGTGTCTTGATTTTTCTTTAGCCTTGCTTCCATTATTAGCCGTAACGTCAGAATTGCCTCTCTCGTTCCTTTACTTTTCCCAAAGCCAAACTGATCGTCACCAGCGCATTATCAATTTTATTTTCCATTCTTCTGTATATTATTCTTGTAAGCAGCTTCGGTGCATGAGCTGTTAAGCTAATTGTGCGATAATTCTCGCACTTGTCAGCTCTTGCCGTACTTGCAATTGTGTGGATGATGCTTTTCCGAAAGTCAGATGGTATGTCGCCAGACTCATACATTCTACACACCAACGTGAATAGTCGTTTTGTTGCCACTTCCCTTAGTGATTTTAGAAATTCTGATGGAATGTTATCTATCCCTTATGCCTTATTTGACCGTAAGTCCTCCAAAGCTCTTTTAAATTCCGATTCTAATACTGGATCCCCTATCTCTTCTAAATCGACTTCTGTTTCTTCTTCTATCACATCAGTCAAATCTTCACCCTCATAGAGGCTTTAATTGTATTCTATCCACCTATCTTCTCTCTCATCTGCATTTAATAGTGGAATTCCCCTTGCACTCTTCATGTTACCACCGTTGCTTTTAATGTCACCAAAGGTTGTTTTGACTTTCCTGTATGCTGAGTCTGTCCTTCCGACAATCATATCTTTTTCGATGTCTTCACATTTTTCCTGCAGCCATTTCGTCTTAGCTTCCCTGCGCTTCCTATTTATTTCATTCCTCAGCGACTTGTATTTCTGTATTCCTGATTTCCCCGGAACACGTTTGTACTTCATCCTTTCATCAATCAACTGAAGTATTTCTTCTGTTACCCATGGTTTCTTCGCAGCTACCTTCTTTGTACCTATGTTTTCCTTCCCATTATTCGTAGTGGGACACAATACTTAAGTCTTCATAAGCCAAACAACAAAGAAAGTAGGTAGTAACTGATTGATGGTGTGTGCAGGTGGTAGGATTGTCGCGATATTTTCCACTTTTGCAAAGGTACAATGCATCGAATGCATCCATGCCACAATGAAATGTATAACTCACAGTGTATGGAGGATGGTGCTCCGGCTGGAAGTGGTTTTCCGTACCACGCACACTCATGAAAGCTGCCGCGAACATAAACCCGGCTGTTTATTCCAACATTATCAGCGATCAAGTGTTTCTTCTGTAACTTCATGATGAGTCTACTTTGGACTCTCTCCTCCTTCTACGCAGTAGCTGTGTTCTCAAGGCTGAACTTCTTCTTTACTAGTCTGACGAACACTCAGGGTCCTTGTAGCACCTCGGGTGGCTTCCTGAATCACCCTCATCTTACTCTCATAAGAAATGTCAGTGACTGCCTCCAGCAGCTGGTGAAATGTGGACGTCAACATTCCTGCAAACTTAAAGGTTTGCTGGACATAATCATGAATGAGTGACTTCAGCTGACTGCGACGTACCCGAAAAAACTTGTTCCCTTCTTGTCGAATGAAGGCCTATATAAAGGCTAAGGGTGGTGTCTCCTGGGTGACAAAAATCATTTGTCTATTGTAATCACTTACTTATTGTGTCATTCTGCTGCTCCACCGTGTATTCTAGCGTACATCATCGATTTTTAAGATTTCCACATCATTTTTAAAGCTGCCGAGGACTGGAAATACCACATTTATTTTACAAGTAGTTTTTCCCAATTCCATAGTAGCACTAACAAACTACAAAGGTATTATTGTTCTATAAATCTTGATGTCTTACTGGAACGACAGCGATCGTGTATGAAAGTATAACACAAATAGTCAGTCCAGATCGCAACAATTATTTATTTCATCAGGTTGCCCTCCATGGGGTGGGTGCCCGCAACAACTGTGGTTATATTGGGTTAGACAGAGCACCAATCAGTCGTAGAATTAAGTTGCTTTAATATGACATTGATAGTCACAACGCAGATCAGAGTTCGACCTGTGTCAGGTCATTATCAATACAGTGCGGAATTGCAGCAGTTGTTCGTTCTCAAGAGAATGCTTACACAATTCAACCCTTAAGCATTCACTAGAGCACAAACAACTGCTACTATTCCGCACTGCATTCATAATGACCTGACACAGGTCGAAATCTGATCTGCGTTGTGACTATAAATGTCTTATTAAGGCAACTTAATTCTACGACCGATTGCTGCTCTATCTAACCCAATTATTTATTTATTCATTCTGGTGACTGATTTTAGTCTAAGCGGCCCTTTTTTAGACCAATAGCATGTGCGACCGGATCATTGAGATGCTGTGGGAAACCAACAACCATTCGACAACTGCTCTAAATAATAGTTTCGAGGTGGACTTATTGATTCTGTTACACTTTGATGATTCTCTCTAACACAGCTACTACATACAAAACTTACAAATGCTATCGCAGTTACACTATGAAGGACTAAGAATGGGCAAGTGACTTCCGTTCAGAAACTGGCACTCAAGAGAGATAACCGTGACTGTAGTCACTTTCTGCCTTATCAGAAGACCACTGAGCAAGGAATTTCACACAAGAAGAATCTCCTGAAAACGTGAAAGATACGGAATATATTTGAAAACTCATCATGAAACGCCAAACTTTGCAAATTTGTGCTGAAACTGCGTGTCTTGCAGTTTATAATCACGTCCTAGTAGCAGCGAAGGAGCTCATAAAAAGTAACATTAGCCAAAGTTAAAGTGTTTGTCAAGAAACGGATACAAGTTGAATCGAACAAGAAGAATTAGTTCTATTATAACGAGATTCTAGCTCTAAACTAAAATAGTTGCAGTGCAAATCAGAAAAATACAGAAAACTCTCGTGTGAAGACGGAAATGTATTTCGCAACGGTCGTAAACTTGTTGACGCGTTCTCCAAGAAACACATGTTTGATAAACGCCACCAAAAATTTGGAGAGACTTACTGCATTCACTAACAAAAGAAATCCCTTCCAAAGAGATGTTTCCTGAGAGATATAGAAGATAGCTTGAGAAAATACTTTCTGGTAACTGTCTTATAAATTAACATGACAGATTTTAGAATCTGTGTTCTGACTCATAGCTGTTTCAATAAACAGCTATGTTAACACATTTCACATTAACGTAATAATACATCAGAGTCTTAGACAAGACCGTAGTTTGTCACAAGTATTGATCCCCTTATACATTTATGACGGAATTGCAAATATGCCCCCTGGGACACAGCTAAGTCAACAGAAAACCGTGAAGGACTTCTTATTCACTTGCTAGAGAAATTTCCTGAAAAAGATATGAATAACTTTAAAATTTCGACAGCAGATTCTAACACTGATACGATGGAGGAACTATATTCGTTCAAAAACCGGGGTCGATAGGTATTGATAAGGGCCGCACACCACAGTATCGCTAATGAAATCTTACGTACTATTATGGCCAAATAATTTAAAATATGGTAGCTGTTCCAGTTTAACAGTTTGAACTGAATTTTTCAGCTCCACGTCCCAGATGAAACATGGATCTGTGTGAACAGAACTATTCTCGTTAATCGATAACGGTCTGAAATATGTGACGGAATACATAGGAATGTGATGGAGAATGTAAACATAAATAAATCTCTACAAACCAATGAATGCCACAGGTCTGTTAACTGTCAGTGAGACGTACAGTAGGTGTTAAATTCAATGAATCTCATATCTTAATTGTAGGAATTAGATATCTAGGTGCAGTTGAAGACTGTTACGAAAGGGAGAACATAAGAAATGAGCACAGGAGAGAAGGACAAAAGAAACAAACAGTCAAAATCAATGAAAATATGAAAGAAAAGTTCAGGCATCCGTGGTGTTGAAAATGGATAAAAATAGCACATCAGAATTCGATATACGTTTTCTGTGCTTCCTCAGGAAAAAAACATTTTCGTACGTTTCCGAAAGAGAAAGAGTGTCAAAACAGAGCACGCAATGTGGGAAACTGTAAGAACAGGATTTGTTTACGTTACTGAGTCCCCTATCATATGCCGGCCGGGTGGCCGAGCGGATCTAGGCACTACAGTCTGGAACCACGTGACCGCTACGGTCGCAGGTTTGAATCCTGCCTCGGGCATGAATGTGTGTGATGTCCTTCGGTTAGTTAGTTTAAGTAGTTCTAAGTTCTAGGGGATTGATGACCTCAGAAGTTAAGTCCCATAGTGCTCAGAGCCATTTGACCCATTTTTGAACCCTATTATGTGAATTTGTTTTCTAAAGCCTTATATCTCTTCATACAATGTAGACGCTTCATAGAAGATGTACCAAACAGGTAAAAATGTTACTAAGCTGACGAATACATGGATTTCATGCAGCTATTTTGTATGTACTTATCAGTGACATGAGATACACATCTCTAAAAATATTTGTCCTAAATAGTAAGTGCCTTGTAGGTTTAACTACCATTGATTCTGCCCGAAACAATGGATACTATGAAAATACTTTCTGGTGGTCATCGTTAAATATGTAGTACACAAAATTCATAACTCGAAAGCAACAACTGCATTTTGACAAGTTACAGCATTTCCATATGTTGAGTCTGGTGTCATTTCCACTTATTTGTACAGAATGAAAGCTCTAATGGTATGTCATCTAATGAAGATTTTAAAAAAAGTGTGAATTTTGTTTCAAAAGCCTTATATATCTTCATACAATGTGTATGCTTCATACAAGGTGAACCGAACAGTTAAAAATGTTACTAAGCTGACGAATATATGGATTTTCATGTAGCTATTCTGTGTGTACTCATCAGTGACATGAGATACACATCTCTAAAAATATTTGATCTAAATAGTATGTGCCTTGTACGTTTTACTGATGATAACGCGTTATAATGATTCAAATGGCTCTGAACACTATGGGACTTAACATCTATGGTCATCAGTCCTCCAGAACTTAGAACTACTTAAACCTAACTAACCTAAGAACATCACACAACACCCAGTCATCACGAGACAGAGAAAATCCCTGACCCCGCCGGGAATCGAACCAAGGGAACACGTTATACCTCATGGCAATTTCAAAATTCGTCTCGAGGGCACGTGGAAACAACGATCAAATTTTCCGATTCAGTTGGTAAGAAATGTTAAACCTGAGATCTTCCTTTGATACTTCCGCAAGCCAGGATATTATGAAAACACTTGTCAGGTGGCCATATTTAAATATTAGTACTTAACCTTCGTAACTCGGAAGCAACAACTGCATTTTGACAAAGTATATCTTTTTCTTATTTTGATCTTGGCGTCAGTTGTACTTATTTTTCACAGGAAAAAGGCTCTAGAGGAATGACAGATAGTTAATATCATAGAAGTGGCAGCGCATCGGTAATAGTACAGATAGTAGGGGACTAATACCACCAAGATATTTACAGAAATTCCAGCGAAATATCGATTATATGCAGTATAACTCTCTCAGACGTGTTTTGTCCTTCGTGATCGTTGCGATGTACAGCTTAACTGAACTGTGGCGGCAAAGTAAGTTGATTATAATTTGATCAGTGGACATAGCATACCGGAGAAGGAACACCCCCGGCTGCAGTACGATCGTTTGACAGCGGCCAGTATGAGGCAATAAGCAGGCACAGCTCTGCTGAAACCCTACGCACTGCTATCGCATCGCTCACAGGCGGGCGACAGAGTGACAGCGAGCGCTTCGGCCCTCCCCCACGTCGCCTCAACATCCTCCCCGTCCCACCACAACTTTCTGTTCCGCGCATCCAGCGCTGGTTCGTCAGTCGCAAAAGCTTTGTAGATCGGACGCCGCCGCCTCCGGTGTCAAAGCGTCCCGGTCGGTCAGTTTGACGCGGACTCATTCCGGATTCAGCGCGACTCGCAAACCTGCCGGTTGTTCGCATCACACGCCGGCCGAGCTGTTTCACATGAAACGTTTACGCTGTTAGAAGACCCCCCGGTTCTGCAGATAACAGCAGTGCGTTTAACACGCGATTTCCATATCCCTGTGATCCTGATACAGACATGCTCTGGGCTCATTTAGACTACAGTTAACGGTAACACCTAACTTCCATCTCACTTTCGCTTTTCACGAAAGCTACGCTATGGTTTAGAATACATATGAAACAACAGCATTCATCTGGAACGTTTTAGATTCAAAACACGTTGTCCAGCAAGCCATGTCGCTTAATTCTCTATACATCCAGCATTTTGACTGTGTTCTTTAATTCTGCCTAACAACGTAATACACCATTGTCGTCAATATTCTCCCCCTATTCGTAAATTGTTACAATTTTTGCAATTCTTATATCCTTCTATTTCCTCTTCAATTAATGGGAGGTGTCTTGCCACCTGTTGCAACAACCAATTCTCCCTATAAACAGAAGTCCCGACAGAGTTATTCCTTCCAAAATTCTGACTAACGCTACTTCATTCTTAAGATATTACTCAACTTGAATAGATTCGTTGTACTATTTGTGTAATATATACACATTTCTTCACCATTCATTTTTCTTCTTTGCTGTTCCTCCCAGAGTTTAAAAAAATATTGTTATCCATTGAACTTGCATTTTCCGAAACAATCGCTTCAACAGTTGTTGCTTGACACCAGTACTCTGTGTAAAGGGCGTCAAAGTCGTGTTTTACAGTAAAATAATGTATTCGAAAATTCAGTAGTGCAATATCGGCGGTATAGCCACTATCCATTGAGAAGAAATAAAGATCTTGAGGGTTGCCGATGATATCGTAATTCTATCGGAGACAGCAAAGGAACTGGAAAAGCAGCTGGACGGAATGGACAGTGTCTTGATAGGAGACTATAATATGAACATCAACAAAAGCAAAACGACAATAATGGAGTGTAGTCGAATCAAATCATGCGATGCTGAGAGAATCATATTCGAATATGAGACACTTAAGGTAGTAGATGAGTTTTGCTACTTGGGCAGCCAAATAACTAAGGATAGTCGAAGTTGAGAGAATATAAAATGTAGACTGGCGATGGCAAGAAAAGCGTTTCTGGAGAAGAAAAATTTGTTAACATCGAGTATAGATTTAAATGTCAGGAAGTTTTTTCTGAAAGTATTTGTATGGAATGCAGCATTGTCTGGATGCGAAACGGGGACGATAAACAATTTATACAAGAAGAGAGTAGACGCTTCTGAAATGTGGTGCTACAGCAGAATCCTGAAGATCTCATGTGTAGATTACTTGACTAATGAGGAGGTACTGAATAGAATTGGGGAGAAGAGGAATTTGGGGCCCAACTTGGCTAGAAGGGATCGGCTGCTAGAACACGTTCTGAGGCATCAAGGGATCACCAATTTAGTACTGGACAGAAGCGTGGACGGTAAAAATCGTAGAGGGAAACCAAGAGACGAATATAATGAGCTGATTCAGAAGGATGTAGGTAGCAGTAGTTACTCGGGGCTAGAGTAGCGGGAAGAGCTGCATCAAACCGGTCTTTGGACTGAAGACCTCAACAGTAACGACAGCAAGAACCGTGGCCAAGTGGACTATTTCGGAACTACAAACGCTGAGAGTACATGTTTAAGTCCACTAACGTAATGCCGTACGTCTGACACATAATCAGTAATTCATTACTCACATTTTGCTTCAGGACATGACACACATTAAAGAAATATCTGACATGTATATATACCAATGTCACATAACACATAACTGAAGTGATGCACATGCATTAACCCAGAACAAGACGATATACGTACTAAAAACGTGCAAAGTAAACGTTCCGTTACTTTTTCCGCTACTTTGGTATAAGCAGAATCTCCCGTTATACATAGACGTGTTCACTGTCATAACATGGAGACAATAAGTATTTCTGTATGCAACAAGACCCGTTAATACCATTCCTATGGCACCAGATAATGGAAGCTGAGGCCAATGCAGGCACTTTCATACCGTTTGTTGACATAGAAAAACGACTCGACAATATAAAACTGTGAAGGCTCTCGAAATTCTTAGCAAAACAGGTCGAAAATCGGAAATCGAGGGAATGTAAATCTCGTTGAAAGCCGGGGTCCATCTGACTTCGCATGGTAGCAACCTGTCACAGTCCTCCTTGCCGGAGTTCTGGTAAGAATCTCAACGGCACCTGCGATAGAGAAGGCGGACTTCGATACGTCATCGTTGGTGGAAGAGGCAAACTCGTGGTTCCTGTAATCCATACGAGCGTCTGAGAAAGGCCCTGAGTCCATGTTAAGTTAAACGTTGGAAGGCAACTACTACTGTTTGGTTCCCAAAAAAATCTGACTCAGTCTTAAATCCGGAGTAAGTTCTTCAATTGCAGTCAGCAAGCCACCGTGTAGTGCTTCGCGGAGGACATCCTGCACCGATGCTAATCAATTCCTGTCCTGCTCTACTTGCAAGTAGTGAAAGAAAAACAACCGTAAATATGCTTCCGTACAGGCACTGATTTCTGGTATCTTTTCTTCAAGGTCCTTAGGTGAAATGTACGTTGTCGGACACACAATCTTTCTGCAGTCAGCCTCAAATGCCGGTTCTCTAAATTTTTTCAGTAGAGCTCCTCGAAAAGCTCCTTCCCTCCAGTGAGTCACATTTTATTTCCCGAAACATCTCGGTAATACTTGCGTATTTCTCCAACCTACCGGTAACAAATCCAGCAGCTGGCCTAGTAATTGTTTCGATATCCGGCCTGTGCGGATCTCAGACACTCAAACAGTACTTAGCAATTGGTCGTGCTAGTGTTCTACATGCGGTCTCTTTTACAGATGGACGACATTTTCCTCAAATTTTGCCAATGAACCGAAGTCGATGATTCGCCTTCCCTAGTAGTTCTTACATGCTCATTTCCTTTACGGATGAAGCACACTTTCCTAAAGCTCTCCGAATAAACAGAAGTGGTCCTCCCCACAACTATCCTTACATGCTCCTTCCATTTAAAGCTGCTCTGCAGCGTAACGCATAATATTTATTCGACGTGACTGTGCTAAGCAGCAGACCACTAATGCTGTACTCGATAATTATGGGTTACTTTTTCCTACTCACGGGCATTAATTTACTTGTTTCTAGATTTAGCGTTATCTGCCATTCATCACACCAACTAGAATGTTTGACTAAATCGTGCCCTGCTGGAGTCATTCAACGACGACACCACACCATCATCAGCAACAGCCACAGACTGTTGTTCACCCTCTAAGCTAGATCATTGTTGTACAGATAATAACAGCTATTGTATCACACTTCCATGGGGCACTCCTGACGATACCATTGCCTTTGCTGACCAGTCGCCGTCTAGGACAACATACTGGGTTATGTTACTTAAGAAGTCTTCGATCCACTCACATACCCAAGAACTCGTTTCGTATACTTCTAACTTCGTTAACAGCCGGCAATATGGCACTGTGTCAAATGCTTTAGGGGAACCTAAGACCCTGTGTGAGACCCTGTGTGAGAAGCAGGCAAGCTGTCTTTTGAACGAGCAGTCCATTATAAAACCATGCTGATTTGTCGGCAGAAGATTTTCCTTCTCAAGGAAATTTATTATATTCGAAATACGAATATGTTCAAGGACACGGCAGCAAACTGTTGTCAAAGATATTGGTCTGTAAGTTTGTGGGTCCGTTACTTTGCGCTTCTATACATGGGAGTCACCTGCATTTTCGTCAAGTCGCTAGAGACTTAGCTCTGATCGAGAGATTCGTGATAAATGCAGCTAAGTAAGCGACTAATGTTGTAAAATACTCTTTGTAAAACCGAAATGTTAATCCATCAGAACGTGGCGACTTAGTTGGTTTCCACTCTTTAAGTTCTTTACCTACACAACTACGTCCTCCATACGGGTGTCTGTGCGATGGAGGGCATGGCGTTTGGTGGAAGGGGGGGGGGGGGGAGGGAGTAAGGGATGGAGGGTTACAGCGGTTGAGTGGAGACCCGTAATACATATTTAAATTTAAAAAAGACTCGCGAATCGTCAAATTGAGAGCAACCTGGAATGTGTGAAGCCCTTCCAGACATGAAAGATTGATATCGTAAAGAGAGAGAAGTGGACCTTTATGATTTAGACTTCCTAAAGAGAATGTGGCACTTCATGAGCAATGTAAAGAATACAGCGAAGGTTTATGGATATAAGAATGTAATTAGAAATCGCGTCGGTATAACGATTCCTAAGAATTTCGGCAACGCCTTCGTTGGTTAAGATCCAATTTGTGATAGAATAACCTCCATGCTAGTCCTTGCCACATCGGTCATGATCCTGTATAGTTGGAAGGATTTCCACCCTTCTCCTTGTAGTATCAACATCATTAAGGTTTATGCTGGCATTGAAGCTTCGTCCAACGAAAAAATCGATGAATTTTGTAACCTGCTGGAACACACCACGCGAAGGAAAGATTAAAACTAAATATTATACAACCAGAACGATTTTAACGCGATATAGGTGAGACTATAGACAAGGGGAAGGCCCGTGGTCTAGGGGTAGCGTCTTTGATTCATAATCAACACATCTTCGGTCCCGGGTTCGATCCCCGCCACTGCCTTTTTGATAAATAATCAGCATTGGCGGCCGAATACTTCCGGCACAAGAAGTCAGCCTCATTCTGCCAACGGCCTTTTCAAAGAGGGCGGAGGAGCGGATAGAGGTTCAGGGCACTCTCTTGTCCTAGGGGTGGGAAATTGCCCCTAAAGGCGGAAGAATCAGCAACGATCAACGACATGCGGATGCACAAGGCAACGGAAACCACTGCATTAAAGACACGTAACGCGTATCCACAGGACATGTGGCCTGTAGTTGAAAAAGTGTCATGATGATATCTCGATTGGCAAAAGATTCTGGAATAGTCCCCCATTCGGATCTCCGGGAGGGGACTGCCAAGGGGGAGGTTACCATGAGAAAAACATTGAATAATCAACGAAAGGATAATGTTCTACGAGTCGGAGCGTGGAATGTCAGAAGCTTGAACGTGGCAGGGAAGCTAGAAAATCTCAAAAGGGAAATGAAAAGGCTCAATCTAGATATAGTAGGGGTCAGTGAAGTGAAGTGGAAGGAAGCCAAGGATCTCTGGTCAGATGAGTATCGGGTAATATCAAAAGCAGCAGAAAATGGTATAACATGTGTAGGATTCGTTATGAATAGGAAGGTAGGGCAGAGGGTGTATTACTGTGAACAGTTCAATGACCGGGTTGTTCTAATCAGAATCGACAGCAGACCAACACCGACAACGATAGTTCAGGTATACATGCCGACGTCGCAGGCTGAAGATGAACAGATAGAGAAAGTGTATGAGGATATTTAAATGGTAATGCAGTACGTAAAGGGGGCCGAAAATCTAATAGTCATGGGCGACTGGAATGCAGTTGTAGGGGAAGGAGTAGAAGAAAAGGTTACAGGAGAATATGGGCTGTGGACAAGGAATGAAAGAGGAGAAAGACTAATTGAGTTCTGTAACAAGTGTAAGCTAGTAATAGCGAATACCATGTTCAAGAATCACAAGAGGAGGAGGTATACTTGGAAAAGGCCGGGAGATACGGGAAGATTTCAATTAGATTACATCATGGTCAGACAGAGATTCCGAAATCAGATACTGGATTGTAAGGCGTACCCAGGAGCAGATATAGACTCAGATCACAATATAGTAGTGATGAAGAGTAGGCTGAAGTTCAAGACATTACTCAGGAAGAATCAATAAGCAAAGAAGTGGGATACGGAAGTTCTAAGGAATGACGAGATACGTTTGAAGTTCTCTAACGCTGTAGATACAGCAATAAGGAATACCGCAGTAGGCACCGCAGTTGAAGAGGAATGGACATCTCTAAAAAGGGCCATCACAGAAAGGGGAGGAAAACATAGGTACAAATAAGGTAGCTGCGAAGAAACCATGGGTAACAGAAGAAATACTTCAGTTGATTGATGAAAGGATGAAGTACAAACATGTTCCGGAGAAATCAGGAATACACAAATACAAGTCGCTGAGGAATAAAATACATAGGAAGTGCAGGGAAACTAAGACGAAATGGCTGCAGGAAAAATGTGAAGACATCGAAAAAGATATGATTGTCGGAAGGGCAGACTCAGCATACAGGAAAGTCAAAACAACCTTTGGTGACATTAAAAGCAACGGTGGTAACAATAAGTGTGCAACGGGAATTCCACTGTTAAATGCAGAGGAGAGAGCAGATAGGGGAAAGAATACATTGAAAGTCTCTATGAGGGTGAAGATTTGTCTGATGTGATAGAAGTAGAAACAGGAGTCGATTTAGAAGAGATAGGGGATCCAGTATTAGAATCGGAATTTAAAAGAGCTTTGGAGGACTTACGGTCAAATAAGGCATAAGGGATAGATAACATTCCATCAGAATTTCTAAAATCACTAAGGGAAGTGGCAACAAAACGACTATTCACGTTGGTGTGTAGAATGTATGAGTCTGGCGACATACCATCTGACTTTCGGAAAAGCATCATCCACACAATTGCAAGTACGGCAAGAGCTGACAAGTGCGAGAATTATCGCACAACCAGCTTAACAGCTCATGCATCGAAGCTGCTTAGAATAATAATATACAGAAGAATGGAAGATAAAATTGATAATGCGCTAAGTGACGATCAGTTTGGCTTTAGGAAAAGTAAAGGCACGAGAGAGGCAATTCTGACGTTACGGCTAATAATGGAAGCAAGGCTAAAGAAAAATGAAATCACGCTCATAGGATTTGTCGACCTGGAAAAAGCGTTCGACAATATAAAATGGTGCAAGCTGTTCGATATTCTGAAAAAAGTAGGGGTAAGCTATAGGGAGAGACGGGTCATATACAATATATACAACAACCAAGAGGGAATAATAAGAGTGGACGATCAAGAACGAAGTGCTCGTATTAAGAATGGTGTAAGACAAGGCTGTAGCCTTTCGCCCCTACTCTTCAATCTGTACATCGAAGAAGCATTGATGGAAATAAAAGAAAGGTTCAGGAGTGGAATTATAATACAAGTTGAAAGGATATCAATGATACGATTCGCTGATGACATTGCTATCCTGAGTGAAAGTGAAGAAGAATTAAATGATCTGCTGAACGGAATGAACAGTCTAATGAGTACACACTATGGTTTGAGAGTAAATCGGAGAAAGACGAAGGTAATGAGAAGTAGTAGAAATGAGAACAGCGAGAAACTTAACATCAGGTTTGATGGTCACGAAGTCAATGAAGTTAAGGAATTCTGCTACCTAGGCAGTAAAATAACCAATGACGGACGGAGCAAGGAAGACATCAAAAGCAGACTCGCTATGGCAAAAAAGGCATTTCTGGCCAAGAGAAGTCTATTAATATCAAATACCGGCCTTAATTTGAGGAAGAAATTTCTGAGGATGTACGTCTGGAGTACAGCATTGTATGGTAGTGAAACATGGACTGTGGGAAAAACGGAACAGAAGAGAATAGAAGCATTTGAGATGTGGTGCTATAGGCAAATATTGAAAATTAGGTGGACTGATAAGGTAAGGAACGAGGAGGTTCTACGCAGAATCGGAGAGGAAAGGAATATGTGGATAACACTGATAATTAGAAGGGACAGGATGATAGGACATCTGCTAAGACATGAGGGAATGACTTCCATGGTACTAGAGGGAGCTGTAGAGGGCAAAACTGTAGAGGAAGACAGAGATTGGAATACGTCAAGCAAATAATTGAGGACGTAGGTTGCAAGTGCTACTCTGAGATGAAGAGGTTAGCACAGGAAAGGAATTCGTGGCGGGCCGCATCAAACCAGTCAGTAGACTGATGAACTGATGATGATAGACAAGAAACGCTTGAGATCTGTGATTGGTCTTTAAGGCTTCGGAGTAAGAAGTGAACGTGGGGAGCGGTTATTGGAATTTTGTTTGTGAATAACAACTTAATCCATCTGCAGTTCCACTTTTACTACATAATCCACGACTTGGTTACTCAATAATTTATCCTGGGGATAAGGTTTGAAGTCTGATTTCATTTTGGCGCGGCAGCGTAAGCGTACTTTGCTGCTTTATTTTAGAACCTATTCAGGTTCGGACTGCTGCAGAGACCATACTATGCCACCCATAAAAAAGGACAAAAAACTGAAACTAATCAAGTAGGCAAAAACGAGGCAGGCTGATGTTACAAACAAAACTAGCCTCAAACCCATATTTTGCTGTAACGTTTCCTTCTACTGCTTCCCCTACAACTACATTCCAGTCCCCAATGAATATTAGATTTTCATCTCCTTTTAGGGTATTGTAATACACATCATGTACTTTGTCTCTCTCTTCATCTTCAGCTTGCGACGTCTGAATCATCGTTTTTAGTATTGGTTCTAGTAAGAACATCATATCACTGAGCTGTTTGCTCTCTTCCCTACCTTCCTGCCCACAATGAATCCTTCTCCTGTTATAATATTTTCTGCTTCTGTTGATATTACCCTATATTCATATGACCAAAAATCGTAGTATATTTTTCACTTCACTTCACTGACCCGTACTATATCTAGACCGAGCCTTTGCATATCCTTTTCAGATGTGCTAGCTTCCCTAACACATTCAAGCTTCTGACATTGCACGCCCCGACTCGTAGAACCTTATCGTTTCGTTGGTTATTCCGGAATCTTTTGCCAATTGAGAGATCATCATGAAACTTTTATGTTACAGACCACATATCTTATGTGTTACACGTTGTGTGTCTTTAATGCAGTGGTGTCCACATATACAAGAAGTGATTGTATCTAAGGGTAATTCGTTAATACGTGAGGATAAAGATAAATAATCCTTCCAAGAGTGCTAAAGAAGTCAAACATGAATGTGCTTAAGCCGTGTATCCCTTCCAGCTATGAAAACGTGGGTAGCTACGTGTTTCTGAGACATGACAGGCATAACGGAAGATGTAGCTGGGTGGCTGTGTACACACGTACAAACTTACTGCCCATTGTTCAATAACGGGGACAAACAACTGAAACATATGTTGATTGATATTGAAACTCTCCACACAAACTGTCTTATCTGCGCATTGACACTCCCCCGAAAGGTGGACAGTTCTCTAGCTTTGAATCTGCACACTAGGCTCTTGAATCTCTGTATGAGCATATGATTGTTGCTGGAGATATAAACATAAATGTTATAAGAAAAAGTCCTGCAGTTTCAAAATTCAATCGTATACTTCCCTGCTCAAATCTTACGCTGCTTCTACTTGGGCCAACTCATCATTCTGCTGGAACTCATATCTGTAACGATGTTCTCTCAATCAAGTCTCCAAACAGAGTAATTCACATTTATCAAATTTGTGGACCTTGCTTATCTACTCATGATTTAATATCCATTAATTATCCGTTGCAATGTCCAAAGAACATACCGCAAGTGACCACTTTCAGAGATTTTAAGCCCTTGAATATATCTGTGCTTAAAGATGACGCCTATGATTTCTCTAATCAGGTAATGACAGTAAATGATATTGACATAAATTATGAAGTATCTAATTTCACTGAGATACCCAAACATTTATACAATAGACATTCTCTGATGAAAACAGTAAGAGTGAGGAGAATATCTGCACTATGGGTTACCGATCAACTGAAACACCTTATGACTATCAGAGACGCTGTGCATCGAAAATATAAACGCCACTCGACCTCCGAGATCCATGTCGCCTATAGGCTACTACGTAGCCGTGTTAGCCAGTCAGTGACAAATGCAAAATTCAATTAAGCCCACTCGTTAACTGAGGACTCTCCCATGCCCTTCATCTTGTGGAATAATCTATAATGGCTAGAAAGAGGCAAACCTCAATCTTCAGCGGAATGAATATTTCGACACGTCTACATCTCTACTAGAGCAACGCCCAAGAGCGCAAACCATCGAATCCCATGATGTATACAAACGAAAAGATTTTTCTACAACCGATAACCCATAACACAGGAAATCCATTGCGCGAATTCGTTTTGCCGTTGCAGGGCACGTCAATATCACAATACTAATGATCAGTTTCCTCGTAAATCCACTACTGCCAACAATAACGTATATTTTTAACCGTTCTGTGACGTCCAGAGTCTTCCCAGTGGCACGGAAAATGGGACTCAGAAAAAGGAATCTGCCAAAGAACTTACGGACTACAGGCCCATTATCATTCCGAAGCGTTATCTAAGACTTTAGAATATGTAGTTCACGATCGGCTCACCAGTAACTTAACAACAGATAATCGTCTGGATAAATATTATTCTGATTTCCGGAAAAATTGAAGACGACTACTCTTATACGAGTGACTAACGAGCTATGGCCAAACAAGATGCGACTGTTATGTGTTTTCTGGATTACAGCAAATTTTTCGACACTGTGGACTTTGATATTCTATTTGCTAAACTTCGAAGTCCAAATTTTTCTTCAGATGCTGTACAATTATTCCACTCGTACCTTACATGCGCCATCAGTGTGTAATGATCGTAACAAAGCCATCAAAACGGAATAATATAGCATAAGAGTCCCACAAAGACCATTACGTTTCTCGTTATATGTTAATGATGTGTTGACTATTATATCCCATGACAAGTATCATTTATATGATGATGAACTTCAGATACAGCGGGGTGCAAATCCAACAAATCTGTGCGCAGCCATCCAGAACGTAAATACCGACTTACTTGCTTTATGAGAATGAAACATCCTGGAAGATTAAAACTGTGTGCCCGACCAGATTCGAACTCGGGAACTTTACCTCTCGCGTGCATATGCTCTACCAAATGAACTACCCGAACACGACTCACTACCCGTCCTCACAGCTTTGCTTTCGCCAGTACCTAGCCTCCTGCCTTCCAAACTTTTATCAGAAGAGTTGCAGAACGTATGTTTGAAATGTAATCTACTTAAAATGTAAGCAATATCAATCGCTCACAAAAGGTTTACTACCTGACAGAGCAGAGAATCTCTTCGACCCTTAATCCTAAACCACACATAAATAACCCTTTTACTTCTCCTGGAAAGAATTTAGAGATAATTTTTGACCATCCCGTTGAGTGGACTCACCAAACAACTGAAGTTTGTAAGAAGGTGTCAGCATCACTTCCTTCATTACAGAAATATACAAAAAAATTTCATCCCGAGCCTCAAAAGAAGCTCGTAGAGTCACTAATGCTCCCCTTCCGTGATTACGGTGATTCTATTTTGCAAGGAATTTCGAAAGTGTGCTCACGCCGGAATTGTCGATGAATGCTTGTGTGTGATACATTTGTGATATGTGGTATTTCGACCATATCGCTTCTGCCTATGAAAATCATCATGCCTAAGTGCTGATAATAAATGCTATATTTGCTTCATAGTCTTCTAAATGATTACACTTCTTTCTGTTTATCCTCAACCATTAAGCTACTATTTGAACAGCCTCTGCAAGACTACACAACAATGCCATGCTCTCTATATCATTTTCTGTATCAGGAACCTGTCCTTGAAATAATCTTCCCCAAAATATTAGCGAAATTAACTTCCTCCCAAGCTTAAAAAGACAGCAAATGACCCACCTTTTATCACAGTAGCTACTTCTTCTTGCAACTCACTTTCATCAACCCTTGCCTCCCCACTACTTTCTTCTACCCTTGTCTGTAGAGTTCTCTGTTAAAGTTCTCTTCTTTCCTAACGGCCACTTTCACTTTAATTTCAATCCTCTCCTCTTTCGCTATCCCTTCCACGTCTTCTAATACCACACAAGGCTTCCAAAGTGCTAAACTAATCAATATCATTGTTAATGCCCCCATTATTTTATTATTATTATTATTATTGTTATTAGTGTTACTATTATTATTATTATTATTATTATTAGTGTTACTATTATTATTATTATTACTCTTATTATCAGTATTATTATTGTTGTTATTATTATCATTGAAATTTGTTATTGTTGTTAACAATTCAAAGTATTAGTATTAAGTTTATCTAATAACAAACTGATATCATTCTTAATTCCTTCATTACTTTATCATCATTATTAGTGTCATTACTATTATTATTGTCGCCTATTGTTAATTTTGTTAATAATGCAAATTTTTATTTTTGTGATTGCTGTGCAATAGTTTTCTGTATGTGGTGTTCATGGTCAGATGTAAGACTGGGCCTTAAGGCCCTAATCTGTTAAGGCTAAATAAGCAGTAAATAAATAATTATGGGTAAAATCTAAATTGAAGGAGGTCAAATAAACAATGATAGCGTACCTGTCTCTCTGCAGTATGCTTTAACAGTGTACCTCTCCAAGGTGTGTAATGTGACTTAGCATCACGTTTCATAAGGAAATAGTTTTAATTAAAAGGAGACACGAAAAGAAACTTTTTAATTTAAGTTTGCACAGGATCAGACACAAAAAAAGATGGCGTGCTCTTCAAGCGGAAAGAATAGGGAAAGAAAAGTACACTTAGCTGTATCTAACAACTCCTTGATTTTTGAATTTACTCTCAGTTGGCAGACACTGAACATGTCACCCTGCAATGTCGCTCTTTCCTATGATCCACATGTAGTTTATAGCACTTTACTTAACTCAAAAGCATACCTAGTAGACTTCGTTTAAAGTCGGAATATAAGCTTCTTATTTTTTACAGTTTCTAAAGATGCCATTTGTGACCGAAACCGGTTATGACTGTTTCATAAAGAAGTGACGATTTCAAAAAATTAAAAAAATAAAATAGCAGTTACTTGTTGTGTCGTCCCAAACCGTCAGGAACAGACTACCTGTGCTTCGTTGAGACCACACACGCTTAGTTCGCCGCTGACACCATTTTACTGTAACTTGTCAGTACAGTACCGTTACGTGTAAACAGATCTTTTCATATGCCACGAAAAATCGTGTTCGGAAATCCTAAATATCTATTTCGCCTGCACCTTGCAGAAGTCACGAGCTGTGCACCAGAGCCATACCACACGGTTCAGATGACACCAGAATTTATGGAGGTACGTTTCATGTTGACGTATGTTTTATCATACCATTCGTGGAAAAGGCACGCTTTTTTCTCGAGCCAAAACGTTGAGAAAATTGTAGAACATGTGCAAAATAGTATGTTGCAGATACATTTAAGGAAATCATAGGCAGTAACCAATAGAGCTTAGTAACGTGTCTAGAAATGAAGAACCCACGTCTTAGCCTGAAGCTGTAATTGAACGTTTCTGTACGTGAAAAGTCGATAACAAGCATTAAGCTTTAGCGATCACCAGCAAAAGCCTCTCTCCTACCCCCTACCTCCTCATCAGCAAATCTCTTTCATTTCATCACATATGGTACAGTGTATCTATGAAAAATTACCGGACGGTGCCTACGCAGAAATGTTTTGTGTCTTCTTGAAGTAGATCTGATCAAAAGGTCTCCTAAGCGTATTTCATAGCGCAAAAGGTAACAGTGCTTCCTGATGATGTAGAAGTGACTTTCGCGGAAACTTCATCAAACTTGCGTTGTCCCATATGTACTTATCAATGGTTAGAACGTTGTTCAACAAATTCTAGCGAAATTTTTGTTTTGCCAAATTATGAATATAACAAGGTGACTGTCTGTCACGTTCTTTCAAGATGATAGCTTTGATTTAAATAGAACGCAGGAATTATTTCATCGTGATGAATGTATGTAACAACTGGTGTTCCATTATATCCTGACTGAGGCAGTAAACCACAGAAGCAAATGTTGTGTACTCGGAATAAATTAGCCTCTCTTAACACTTTATGTAGTAATTCAGTGTTTCTGTTGCAGGAATAACTTGGAATGTGACGAAGATCATATGGGATAACAGTTTAGATCAACTAAAGTGATCACTTAAATCCTAGATGGAAGCTCCATGTGATGCAGCATGGCCCACTACTTCTGGAGAAGATATTTTTACAAATATCGAAACCCAGGTCAAGAGCCAATAAACGTTTATTTTCAACTGGTTGGCTGATTTTCAAGCCACATCAACTATAGCTTTAACTCTTCAGCAGAGATTGCGAGAATGTAGTAATTAGAGACACAGTACTTAAAACGCCTATGGGCCTTCTCTACCACTCGCAGTACAGTTATACCTTGAGACAACATGCTGTTGCGCAGCGTACTGAGAAAAATTATGTGTGTGTTTGCCACATTAGCAGAGTACAGCGTCTCATCAGCAGAGAACTACTGAAGTTACGACATGCTATGGACTAAACTTACAACGGAGCCTAACGCTTCAGGATGCTCGCTAGCCATAAAGTTTGTAATTCGCAGCAAACTTCCGTAAGAATGGACGGTCCGCCCCCTAGCGCCTCCTCAATTGTTGAACGCCCGTTGCCTCCTCCGATCCGAAGTCTCCCCCAACCCCGCCATTGCTTGGCAGAAAGTCGCATTAGTCTTGTAACGAGCGGTGGTGGCGGAACTTCCCCCACTGAAAGCATGGCAAACTTCATAACAATAACCGCCGACTTGGTAAAATTTATCGAGCGAAGCTTAATGAGATTGCGGATATAATGGATGATATTTGAAAGTGTGCTTAATAGGTCACGGTATGGTGCACGGCTTTCTTATGAGGGGTGGGTTTCAAGCTAAAAGGATTATAACGATCTCTGCCTTTCTTCTGAAACCCTTTAACTCTGTGTCGCTTTAAACAGTTTTATCTCCCCCTAAGCTAGCACAGAAAGCTGCGGAAACCTTATAGATATTACTCACTACATTTGAGTTACCTGTGTGTCGAATGAATAATGTCCTGCTAGAAACGAAAAATCCTAAGTTATCAGTTTATTTGCAAAAATTAATTTTTTTCTTTACAAATTCTTCTACAGAAGGTTTCAAATCTTTAATGAAGGCACTAAACGTATGCTTTGCTTCTGTGAGAAAAGTTATCCAGATTGTTTAATATATTTCTTCAAGACGTTTTTTATTGCAACTGACACTGAACGTTTAGATTTGAGAAGCAGAATTGGAGAGAGTGGGAACCAAAATTTTTCAAAATGGTTCAAATGGCTCTGAGCACTGTGGGACTTAACTGCTGAGGTCATCAATCCCTTAGAACTTAGAACTACTTAAACCTAACTAACCTAAACACGTCACACACATCCATGCCTGAGGCAGGATTTGAACCTGCGACCATAGCGATCGTGCGATTCCAGACTGTAGCGCCTAGAACTGCTCGGCCAACCCGGGTGGCCAAATTTTTCACCAACATCTTCGACTTGACACTTTGATCTTATATCCGTTCTTTTTGGGTGAAGCTGATGTGTGTTTTCAACTGTTTGCTATTATAATTACGTGAATATTTACATTTTAGCCATTTTGTATCATATGATAGACCAATTAGTTTCTCACAATAGAGCAGTGGTTCTAATCTATTTAGAACCTACGGAAATGGGATTCTCATGGCGACTAAAGGTGTTGGTTTTACACTGCCAGCTATAATTCTTAATTGCGTACTTTTCTAAGCTGTTGATATTTCTGGTAGCAATGGTAAAAAGTGCTTCGTTCACATATAAACTAGTAATGAGAGCTACGGAACTGGATACAATAAATTTGAGATGCCCTGAAGTTCAATGGCTCCACAATTACAGAGACGGCTCATCAATGGAAAACGAAGAAAACGTTGGTGTAGGACTACACAGAAATATTTTCTCTTTCTTCTAAACCTGAAGGATGTACCTCTCAAATTTTGAAGGCGAAGCTGCAGTTATCGGAATTTCAGTAAGACAGCTAAACAACTATTTGCTCATCTTTGTCAAAGCATTTATATTTTGCGATTCTAGAGCAGCAGTAACGGCAATTATAATATGGAAAATCGAAAAATCATTTAGGTTAAAGAAGTTCAAGAAGTAATTAAATATCTTCATCAGAAGAACTAGACTTTTCCAATTCGGTGGATACTGTCTGTCCGTGGCTTACGCAGTACTGAAAAACAGATTATCTAGGCAATAATGGTACAGAAAGAAAGCGAACTGAAAAAACTAACATGTCTATTGCTGTGAAAATCATCAACACAGAAGATCGAAAAAGATCCAATAAAATTTCTTGCGAGCGAAAGATATGGAGATAACCTCATGAACGACTCGGTAGTGCCATATGGACCACGAAGAGAGCCAACAGTCATATTGCGCTTTACTACTTTATATGACTATTTGGCCAGCCATCTGCATAAGATATCATCCTGCATGTCCGAAATGTTTCCTGTATCATGAGATTGGATCGATTACGAACAAAGAACAATTAAAGGAGTGTACAAAGTTAAGCGATTGTAGCTCAGACATCACAACATCGTAATGGCATCCAAGAAGGCGAATGACATTCAGTAAGTGCCAGAATATTAAAATGATAATATAATAACAATAATAATAATTTTGATCTGAAGATTATATGCTGAAAGTGATAGCAGATTCATAGAGGAAATGTATGTTCTTTTTGAGTCACCAGTCTGTTGGCTGGTTTGACGCGTCAGTTACGAATACCTCTCAAGTTCCAGTCTCTTCATTTAAGAGCAGCACTTGCAACCAACGTCCTAGATTACTTGCTGAATGTATTCCAATCTCTGTCGTCCCCTGAGTTTTAACCTCTACAGCTCTCTCTAGTACCGTGGAATCTACTCCCTGATGTCTTAATAGTTGTCATATCATCCTGTCCCTTCTTCTTGTCAGTTTTTTCAAAATACTCTTTTCACCGGCAGTTCAACGGTGAACGTCCTCATTCCTAGTTTCAATTCTTTTCCATCACATCTGAAATGTGTCGATTCTCTTCTGTTCCCGTTTTTCCTCTGTCCACGTTTCACTACCATTCAGTATTCTACCACTGATGTACATTCTCAAAAATAACTTCCTTAAATTAAGCCATGTGTTTGGCACCAGTAGACTTGTCTTGTCCAGGAATGCCATCTTTCCACCTTTGCGTGTGCTGGTCTGCTCTTTATTTTCTCCTTGCTCCGTCGGTCACGCGTTATTTTGCTGCCTAGATAGTAGAATTCCTTGTCTTCGTCTATGTCGTGATCCCCGATTCCGATGTTAACTTTCTCGCCGCTCTCATTTCTCCAAATTTTCGTTATTTTCGTCTTCCTTCGATTTACTCTCCATCAAAATTCTGTACACACTAGACAACGCATTACATTCGTGCTTCCATTATCAACCGCAAAGTCAGAACTATGTCCATCACCATTTATTTATTAATAATTTATTAAACGTCCCTATTAGTATTTCAGCCACTGAACAATGAAGCAAATTTTCATCTTTTGGTGTTTTGCTTAAGATTATATCAACGACAAGACGAGTAAGGGAATCTGCCGAGTGCCCAATGTGTTTTCAGATCTGCGACTATATAGAAACGAGGTTTTCAACAACAGATATTACTCAATACAGCAAATACTTAGCTCCGTTATTCAATAAGCATTACTTAATTATACAAAGAAGTATGTTTCTTAAATTAATTTACAAAAACCACCTCAAACATAACATTTTATTACTGACTCCCGGTTTCAAACTACACTTGATCATCTTCAGATGTGATGTTGAAAAGGGTAGTTTGTCAACAGAAAAATTTCTCTCTTTCTTCTGCAAAAGTGGTGGAGATGAATTGAGTTATCCTATGTGCTCGTTACTTTCCATTTCTGTGTAATTAGTAATTTATGTATGCGAGTTGTTACGATGATTTGTGATGTTTAGCAGGGACTGAAGCCACAGACCCTCAGGTCCATTATTGGTACAGGTAGAATTAAAAATCAAAACACACACATGACTTATACTGATCCAGTATCTCCAAAACATGTAAGGTCCAGGTAGTGTGATGTACGAATGGGAGACTGGAGTTTTCTGGAGAGCAGCAGCAGAAGCAGCAGCTCCCCACGAGGCCTGGAGACCAGTTGATGCCGGGAGTGATGGATGGCCCAACTCGGGTGCTGTCCGCTGCTTCCTGAATTATGAGTTACGCAGGCCGCCTCTCTGCTCCTCCGCAAAGAAAACGCTCGGCGAATAGCTCCAGAGTGGAGTAGGAACCTTAAGACAGTTTCTGAGCATCCAGGTACGCCTCAGATGCTTCGATTAACGATCGAAATTTATGATTAGGCTCCGAAGACAATGTTGTAGGAGGAACGGGTATCTAACGACACTTGACGTTTGCGAAATTTCCTTCAATAATCTATGAATGTATACAACTACACATACAAGTACTGTGAGGTAAACCGTTCATAAGTCGTAAATTTACTTGAGATTGACGATGTTTTACAGTTCTGAAGGGACTCGGTTAAGCAAAAGGACCTTACAAGAATCAGATTACAAAGCACCCACCAATGATAACACAAACATTTATCTTGCTTAAGGAATAAGAATTACAGAAGGACATTGCCAAGCCAGAATAAAATTATCACCACGTTTTGAGTTAAGGGTCGCGGTGGAATAATGAAGAAGTAGAAGCGCGTGCTAAAGAAGCAATGTACTCCGGATCAATGAAATATCAGTTACCTTGGGAGAGCCAGTCCTGACAAAACTCTACCATCTGGTGAGCAAGATGTAGGAGACAGGCGAAATACCCTCAGACTTCAAGAAGAATATACTAATTCCAATACCAAAGAAAGCAGGTGTTGACAGATGTGAAAATTACCGAACTATCAGTTTAATAAGTCAAATCTGCAAAATACTAATGCGAATTCTTTACAGATGAATGGAAAAACTGGTAGAAGCCGCCCTCGGGGAAGATCAGTTTCGATTCCGTAGAAATGTTGGAACACGTGAGGCAATACTGATCCTATTATTTATCTTAGAAAATAGATTAAGGAAAGGCGAACCTACGTTTCTATCATTTGTAGACTTAGAGAAAGCTTTTGACAATGTTGACTGGAATACTCTCTTTCAAATTCTGAAGGTGGCAGGGGTAAAATACAGGGAGCGAAAGGCTATTTACAATTTGTACAGAAAATAGATGGCAGTTATAGGAGTCGAGGGGCATGAAAAAGTTCAAAACTAGTCCTAAGTTAAATAAGGTCAATCCATTAATGGTACAAGTAAAGACATTTACATATCCATATAGTAGCTCATGCAATATACAAAGGATTAACTACATGTTATGGACGCAGTTATAAGAGTCTGGGGACATGAAAGGGAAGCAGTGGTTGGGAAGGGAGTGAGACAGGGTTGTAGTCTCTCCCCGATGTTATTCAATCTGTATATTGAGCAGGCAGTAAAGAGAAAAAAAAAGAAAAAATTCGGAGTAGATATTAAAATCCATGGAGAAGAAATAACAACTTTGAGGTACGCCGATGACATAGTAATTCTGTCAGAGACAGCAAAGGACTTGGATGAGCAGTTATGCGGAATGGACAGTGTCTTGTAAGAGGGTTATAAGATGAACATCAACTAAAGCAAAACGAATATAATGGAATGCAGTTAAGTTAAATCGGGTGATGCTGACAGAATTAGATTAGGAAATGAGACACTTAAAGTAGTCAAGGAGCTTTGCTATTTGGGGAGCAAAATAACTGATGATGGTCGAAGTAGAGAGGATATAAAATGTAGACAGGCAATGGCAAGGAAAGCGTTTCTGAAGAAGAGAAATTTGTTAACATCGAGTATTGATTGAAGTGCAAGGAAGTCGTTTCTGAAGGTATTTGTATGGAGTGCAGCCATGTATGGAAGCGAAACATGGACGATAAATAGTTTATACGAGAAGAGAATAGAAGCTTTCAAAATGTGGTGCTACAGAAGAATGCTGAAGATTAGATGGGTAGATCACATAACTAATGAGGAGGTATTGAATAGAATTGGGGAGAAGAGGAGTTTATGGCACGACTTGATACGAAGTAGGGACCGGTTGCTAGGACATGTTCTGAGGCATCAAGGGATCACAAATTTAGCTTTGGAGGGCAGCGTGGAGGGTAAAAATCGTAGAGGGAGACCAAGATATGAATACAGTAAGCAGATTCAGAAGGATGAAGGTTGCAGTAAGTACTGGAGATGAAAACGCTTTCCCAGGATAGGGTAGCATGGAGAGCTGCATCAAACCAGTCTCAGGACTGAAGACCACAACAACAACAACAACAACAACAGCCAAATTACGACTTTCTAACAACGAGAGCGTGCTGAAAAGTAATGTCTCTGCCCTCCGAATTTTTGATTCTGTTCTAAATATTTGTCGAATTAATTCATCTGAGGCATATTACTCGGTAGACTTTCCCGATATGATGACGCAAGTTGCAACCCATTGCAGCTAGAGTGCTCCGAATTGTATCATGTAACATGGCAGTGTGTAATGGATCTATGTCGTTGCGTGAGAAACAGCTTACTGCAATCGTGTTGCTAACCGCAGAAATTGTGCGTCAGACTTAAATCCGTGGAGTAATGAAAGTTATGTACGATGTTGATTGTATTGGCATCCGGAATGTGCGACGATGAGTTGTTCGTGCTCAAAATTAAGGCAACGGTGGTGCTAACCACAACGTGTGTGCCAGTGTTCGGAATGGACGACGGCGTATGCACACGACGAGATACATCGGTATCGGGTTGACGAACTCATAAGATTTTCGGATAACACAAACGTAACTCGTAAGTAAGTGTGCCATATCACGAGAGCGTGTACCGACTACCATTGCAGATCAACGACATGCTGCGCGGGATTAGCCGAGCGGTCTTGGCGCTGCAATCATGGACTGTGAGGCGGATCCTGGCGGAGGTTCGAATCCTCCCTCGGGCATGGGTATGTGTGAATTTGTTCTTAGGATAATTTAGGTTAAGTTGTGTGTAAGCTTAGGGACTGATGATCTTAGCAGTTAAGTCCCATAAGATTTAAAATTACGAATAAAAAATTAAAAACAAAACGACACAGAAAAAGGAATGCTCAGCTGGTGCCTCGAATGCTCAGTCCTGATATTAAACAGAGGACATTGGACATCTTTCAACAATTTCTTTCGCATTTTGAGAGTGAGGTTGGTAGGTTCCTTAACGACCCTATGACGGGTGATGAAAGATAAGGTTCACCATCCGACCCCGAAAAAGAGAGCTTCAATGGAATTCCGCCACAAAGGACCAGCGACGCCATAAAAGTTCAAGACCATGCCACGAACGGGCAAAGTCATGATCATTTTAAAATGTAAACTTTTACGGCCGCAATTATCACAATTAATACAATATCCCCTGCTGTTATGCCGTGGTCTAAGGAATTTCACTTCAATCTGCGAAGGAGATTTTCATGGGGAATCGTAGCTTCGAGCACAAGGGCATTTGCAGAAGAGGGGAGACTGACAGATCAGCTATTGCGGAACATGCTTTACAGCCAGGAGCTCACCACAAGCAAATTGACTGGTCTCAAGTACTGACAGCCACAAACGGTTACCACGAAAGGCTATACAGAGAGGGCGTAGAGATTGGAAAACACCCCAGGAATTTTATTAAGAAGGAGGAGGTCGTGAAACTGAATGTAATTTGGATTCCGGTGCTGAAGAAAATGTCTACCGGTCGTACACCATGGGACGACAGTAATACCGGACGACAGCAGTTGCGCTCGCTTATTCAAAACATGTAACGTCACGCCACCACGCTGAGGTTTACGGAACCGTAAATCTGCCGTAGTCAGTAGTGAGCCAGCGTGTGAGTCGGACATTCAACAAAGCTACGATTCCACTTGAAAATGTCCTTCACAAATGGGGACGAAGCTTCGGGTTCTGAAGTGAAATCGCTTAGACCTCGGCATAATAGCCCGGAATATTTTATTAAAATCAAACTCACAGAGTTCTGTGATTTTCTATGTAAGGTGCATTTGTAATTCATACCTAAAGCCCCAGCATAAACTCTCAAAGGTACTGCGAGACCCTCAGAAAACTGAAAGCACGAATTCGAAGACTTCGTCCTCGCGTGCAGCAGCGTCTTTCCCAGCACGACAATGCCACACCACAAGCGAACGTCGTGACCCCTGCAACAGTCCGAGGACCTCGGTACATGATCATCCTCCACATAGTCCAGATGTGGCGCCATCAGATTTTAGTCTATTTCCGAAACATAAACACCAGCTTAAAAATGGTTCGAAAGGCTCTGAGCACTACGGGACATAACATTAGAGGTCATCAGTCCCCTAGAACTAAGAACTACTTGAACCTAACTAACCTAAGCACACCACACACATCCACGTCCGAGGCAGGATTCGAACCTGCGACCGTAGCGGTCGCGCGGTTCCAGACTGAAGCGCCTAGAACCGCTCGGCCACTCCGGCTGGCTAAACAACAGCTTAGAGATTTTCACTTCGATAGTATGAAGCGATGCAGCAGAGGCGAGGCTATGGCTCCGTCAATAAAGTCAAACATCTTAAAGTGACGAACAACCTGGTCTCTAGTTGAGAGAAATATGTTCATCGCCAGGGTAATTGGAAGAAATGTGTTCGTCAGCAGGGGGACTATGTTGAGGAACAAATATGTAGTCTCGAAGAACAAAGATTTAGAATATTAAAAATTTTTCTTTCTATTTGAAAAGCTTTACCAGTTTTCACATAAAAATTAGGTGGCATTACTTTTCAGCAAGACCCCATACCATCAGCACAAAATAAAAAATCAGTAGAGTGTCATATTGCATCTTTCATATAAAAGGAAAGGAATTGATTATGCCGTCCATTTTCTTGCTGTGATACTTTGGTAAGCACTAGAACGTATGGGGCCACTTGTAGATAATTTCTTTAACTCACATGGCTAGCCTTTTGTCTCGTCATTTCATTTCTAACAATAAGTGGGCTACAACAGGCGAATTGTTTTAAATTTTTAACTTTTTTTCTTCTAACGAAGTCCCGTTTGTTCGAGGGCTATTTCGAATAAAAATGTGGTTTTAGGGATTAATGGCTCACAAAATTGGAAGGGGTGCCTCAACCTTCAAATAGTTAAATCAGTATAAACTTCTACATACCGTTTCTTGTCTGTAACAGTCCTATCAGCCCAAGTCTTTTCATATAACAATTTCGGCAGGAGGAATGGATGAATGCGGCAGTTAGAGACAAACAACAGGCCTAAGATTTACACCACGACACCAATATTAGAGAATTTCGGGCTCATATTTTCACCACGTTGCTTTTTCAAATGGAACAGGAAGTGGGGAAAAAGCTTCTAGTTTATGAAAATTCTTCGACACACCCTATAATGGCGAAGATGTTTAGTTCGCAATTTTCTATAAGCACTTTAAAACAGAAATGTTTGGGAAAAGACTGACGAGGAAGACCTTACGCACTGGGCGGAGACCTATTATGTGGCTTGGATGAAATGCGAGGGATGGGAAGAGTTGCAGTTTAGAGAATTAGTTGCGAACGTATTACCAGAGACTGGGAAGCTAGGGGAAACCTGCACAGTATGAACTGGCCGGCCGCTTCGATATGCGTCGTGTAAACTAACGCCGCAACGCGTTGGCCGGACAATGTTAATTAGACGCGCGCTTTATGCGGCGCAATCTGATTCAATTGTGGGAGGCGGCGCTGCACGGAGCTGGCCGCGCTATCTGGCCGCCGGCCTGGCGTGGCCTGGCCTGACCTGTGTAGCGCGGGCGAGTCGAGCTGTCAGGGGTTAGTATACCCACCGCTTACCTGGAGTTGCATCAGTGTTCTCCTAGACGGTCTCAAGCTAATGTGGTCGTCCTGCAGTGTTCATAAGGTACGCTCCTTAACAATCGTGTCGCAGACAGTCCGCTACACTTCCATAAACTCCTAAACTGCATTATAACATTTATTAACTATATTACTTTGACTTGCTAACTGAAATTTCACATATGGCCGTAGTGCATAGTTTTGCGAAATTTTAAACTAGCACCAGAACTACGTAATTGTATCAACAGCTTGGTCCAAGCAGAGAGGACCGAAACTGGTACTATGTGTTTTTCCCCGACAGTGATTATTTTAGGACACTCAATAATATGATGATTACTTGGGACGTCAGAAACCTCAACGGTGCTTTCACGCTCCTGTACGCAGGAGTATAATGACGACGATGTACATAACGACACTTCGTCATTACGTTTCCATTTATTGAAGCTAAATGCAGTCACTACCCAGCTTGCTGGTGCACCAAACAAACGATAGATTATTTGAGTTCCGAATGTATCTGTAGAATTTCCAAAATGAAGAAAACCGCAGGACTGTTGCTTAATCCATTATCTTTTCTTGGCAACACGACCGGTTTCGGAACTGTTACAGTTACATCACCTGGTGTAAGCCACAATAATAAAAATATTCTGCTACTCGAAAAGGGAGAGGAATCCAAAGCTTGAAATATCGGATAAGAAACTATGTGGCCAAACTTTCAAAATTAAAACAAATTAAAGGAGAGAGAAGAGGATGACACATACAAATAAGATCACTTAATTATCTGAGGTCATATTCAACCCAATGTTGTCATGGAACCAAAAGTTCTGTGTCCAAAAAGTAAAAGAGACATAAAACAATTGGAAAAACAGACATCAAAAACGGACAACAAAATTTACGAAAATAATGAAACATATAAAATGCAATAAAAGTGTGGGAGGGGAGGTGGCGACAGAAGAAATGACATATTGCGTGGAATTACTTACAAAATGTCATAACAGCTGTTCCCCCGTGCTGCGCGACAGGGAACACGAACGAGAAAACTGTAAACTGTAAATGCTATCAGTGAATACTGAAGCCGCAGACGACTCAAGCACAGGGGCAGAACGAAACGATTGGCGAATTTTTTAAAGTGGAAAGCGGAAAGTAACAGCAGAAATGGACCATCACAACGTTCAGAGAGAAGACGACCTGTACATTTAAGAAACAAGTAAAAACATGACTTTTATGGACACCTTAATCTGCCTGAATAATATGACAATTAACTTAAATATTTTTGTTGCACGGATCCGTTCGTTTATTAATTTTATCGAGAAGACGGGAATGAAGACTTCTTACAATTTCTGTTCCTTCCAGAGCATTGCGTATACGACCTTCGTGTACAGTGTGAAAGACAGTTAAGTTATCGCCAACGTGCTGTAGCTGATGTTTGTCAATCAAATGCATTGTCTGAGATTCGTGGAATTTGCCAAGCCTTTATGTTCCTCAGATCTCACATAAAAATTCCTGCCTGTCTGGCCAATGATATGTGCACTCAATGCGATACACTCCAGGATATGGAAAAGAATCCTTTTTGAAGACTTTACGGTTCCTTAATCTACCGTACAAATTTTTTGGTATGGAAAATGCAGGAGCTATTTTGGCTGACATCAGTTTCTTTCCATTCCACTCTTATACGTATCCATGGTATGGAGTCTCATAAAACCGCCTCTTTTTCTTCTCCGGCACAGGCTTCAGCGTGATTTCCTTCATGAACTTTTTTCCCCTCCACCTTCTCCGCATCCCCCCCCCTTTTTATCACCCACTGATTCACTACTGTTTTGTTATTCAACTCAATTTCTCAGTACTGGATCCCGGATGCCCACTACGCGCAGAAATGTATTTGATTATGCCGAACTCCCTTTCATACGCTTCTGATGTGAGGGGAACATTACATAATTTGTTTAGGAGGGACTGGAGGGCAGCAGTTTTGTACTTAAACGGGTGGTTCGATGCTACATTCAAAGTTAAATCTGTAGTAGACTCGTTTCTGTAGATGTAAGTCTCTACCTTGCTGCCATTTACGGTGATCTTTTAGTCTAATTACGGCAAAGTCACTTTTATCTTAAGCTGAAAAAAGAAATAAATCTTTCTATATAATGTAAATAAGTTTGTTATGCATATTATCGAACTTTTCCTCATTGCCTCCATAAAGACCAAATATGTCATCAACCTAACGTTTCCTACATACCACCTTTGCAGGCTCCACTGGAAACTTAGTAAAAAAACTCATACTCGAGATGAAAAATAAATTTCCAAGTTTTAGCCATATAATTCCTTATCTAATACTTTTGACTTGGGGATCTCCTCACTTTCGCGTGAGGCAGAACATTATTGCTATTGCAGTTTACACCAGATGATGGATCTGCAACTGTTCCGAAAACAAAAGTGTTCCCAACAAATTGTGGATCAAGCAACAGTTTTATGGTTTTCTTAATTTTTCAAAACGGACTTGTACAGCAGCAGTCGCCCCATAAAAAGAACTCCAGAGGGCGTCGTTTAGTTTGTCTGTGCTGGCCGATACTGTTTTGAAAGGTAGTGCTTCTATGACAGTAGGTACTGTAGCAGGAATTCACGCAGATTACTGTTCGCTTTAAGCTTTTTAAAATAGGAATACAATTGCAAGCAAGACAACAGGGTTACTACAGAAGACCGCGCATGGATTTAATTCGACAGGTAAGCCACTAACAATGCGTATCAGGAGGAAAAGAAGATAAGTGGTAATCAGTACATTTTTATTCGGTGTTAAGTGGGAAAAAGCATAACTGTAAAGAATTCTTATCAGGCGAAGGCAAAGAATTCACAGTGTATACTGCAGAATAATAAACTATGTTGAGGAAGTAACGTGAATTGCAAATATATAGAAGAAATAATGAGGAAGCCGAACCGAAGAATGCTTTTTATTGGAAGCACACTTACATGGTTCAATTCCCGACACTATTATCGTCGGAACTCTTTTGGAGTATTGCTGTGCGGTATGTCATCAGTACCGGATGGGATTTACAGAGGACCTCGTGAAAGTTCAAAGAATAACTATATTCTAACGAACAGAAGACAGTGTTACGGATATGATATGCGACTTGTGCTGGCATTCAATGAAAAGTTTGTCGTTACATATAAATCTTCCAGGAAGTTGCAATCACCGGGTTTTCTTCCGAGTGCCAACAATTTTGTGGACTTCAACCTACAAAGGAAATATTGACCATGGTGATAAAACCAAGGCAATCAGAACTCACTATAAAAGATTTATGTGCTTATTTTTCCCATGCTGTTTGAGCTTGGAACGGTAGGGCAATAATTTGAAAGTGGTTCTAATAACCCTCTGTAAACATTTGATTATAAATTATACATGTCGATGTAAGTTTAGTTGCAGATATGTTTCAGACTACAAAATTCCTCATCTGCACTTCCCTCTCTACAACTTTTGTATCTTTCAGATAAAGTGGCCCAGATTTTCGAGGACGTCCTTCTACATCTATAAACCCTGCGGAAGAGAGTCTCACACTTTTGAGCACGAAAGCACATGAGAATTCAGGGCATCGAATTAGCCAATGTTGCAGCTAAGGTGGTTTCTACTGATGTGTTACTGGCCAGTCCACATTCATACTATAAGTCGCTGTTGGTGTGAAGAATCATGTTTAAATTCAAAGATGAGTTTAACGTTTTGGTTAGGTGACATTCAGCAATCACGAAGTAGTTGGAAAATTCGCATTTTAGCCCGGAGTTATTTTTGTTTGACCCTTAATATCTGACAGTGTCAATAAATAAATGATTTTATTTTTTGTGTTACAGAAAATAAAAACGTCATTATACACTACTGGCTACTAAAATTGCTACACCAAGAAGAAATGCAGATGATAAACGGGTATTCATTGTACAAATATATTATACTAGAACCGACATGTGATTACATTTTCACGACGTTTGGGTGCATAGATCCTAAGAAATCAGAACCCAGATCAACCACCTCTGGCCGTACTAACGGCCTTGATACGCCTGGGCATTGAGTCAAACAGAGCTTGGATGGCGTGCACAGGTAAAGCTGCCCACGCAGCTTCAACACGATACCACAGTTCATCATGACTAGTGACTGGTGTATTGTGACGAGCCAATTCCTCGGCCACCATTGACCAGACGTTTTCAATTGGTGAGTGATCTGGAGAATGTGCTGGCCAGGGCAGCAGTCGAACACTTTCTGTATCCAGAAGGGCGCGTACAGAACAGTGCAACATGTGGTCGTGAATTATCCTGCTAAAATGTATGGTTTCGCAGGGATTGAATGAAGGGTAGAGCCACGGGCCGTAACACAACTTAAATATAACGTCCACAGTTCAAAGTGCCGTCAATGCGAACATGAGGTGACCGAGACGTGTAGCCAATGGATCCCCGTACCATCACGCCGGGTGATACGCCAGTATGGTGATGACGAATACACGCTTCCAATGTGCGTTCACCGCGTTGTCGCCGAACACGGATGCGACCATCATGATGCTGTAAACAGAACTCTGATTCATCCGAAAAAATGACATTTTGCCATCCGTGCACCCAGGTTCGTCGTTGAGTACACCATCGCAGGCGTTCCTGTCTGTGATGCAGCGTCAAGGGTAACCGCAGCTATGGTCCCGAGCTGCTAGTCCATGGTGCTACAAACGTCGTCGAACTGTTCGTGCAGATGGTTGTTGCCTTGAAAACGCCCCCATCTGTTGACTCTGGGACAGGGACGTGGCTGCACAATCTGTTACAGCCATGCGGATAAGATGCCTGTCATCTCGACTGCTATTGATACGGGGCCGTTTAGACCCAGCACGGCGTTCCGTATTACCCTCCAGAACTCACCGATTCCATACTCTGCTAACAGTCATTAGATCTCAACCGCAATCGCGATAGGCTACAAACCGATCATTATCAAAGTCGGTAACATCATGGTATTCATTTCTCCTCCTTACACGAGGCCTCACAACAACCGTTCATAAAGTTAAGCCGGTCAACAGCTGTTTGTGTAAGAGAAATTAGTTGGAAACTTTCCCCACGTCAGCACGTCGTAGGTGTCGCCAACGGCGCAAACCTTGGGTGAATGCTCTGAAAAGCTAATCATATGCATACCACAGCATCTTCTTCCTGTCGGTAAAATTTCGCGACTGTAACACGTCATCTTCGTGGTACAGCAATCTTAATGGCCAATACTACAAGTAAAAAACAAGATTACAACATGTTCCGTAAAAAATGAAAGTGAAAACAATTAAAGTGATCGTTGACCATCTTCACAGCATACAATGTGAAAACAAATTATGTGATAGCATAAATCATATTATTTTCTGGATGATAGAGAATTCAGAAACGATGTATAATCACTATATAATATGCATATGTCTCATCTCTATTAGACAACAGTTACATTAACTGCTGTTACGTTGAGAACATCTCTAATAGACTTCTGTGGAACACGCCGGGTTCTTTTCTCTTACTTTGTATGACTTTTTGGACTTTCTATGAACCAGAAACGATAATGATTTTTGTGTACACCTTATCTGTTTTCGCGTTTTTTTTTTTGTGAAAAGCGACACCGGAAACTATTAAGGCTAAAATAAAAACAACTGATATCTAAAATGCGTTTTTATTGTAGGAAGGAACAGTGGCTGCAACTAACGAACAATTTATTGCTCCTTGCAAAATCAACAACGCAGACGTGGTCCACCACAAAGTTCATTTGATGTTCGTCCCAGTCGTCTTCGCATACGACAAAACTTTATGACGCATGGCTCCTTGTGAAGGGAGACGACCCTCCACAGTTTTTTGCGGTACCGATCACAGTGAGCAAACTTTTAGCCGAATGTATATTGTATTCAGACTAGAGGGGTAGTGGTTTAATTCGCAGCAAATGTCATCTACTGTAGCTGAAAATGAGATGAATGTGGTATTACTTTAAAAATTCTCTGAAATGTCTGAATTGTTTCCGAAAATATTGGGAGAGTGGTTTTTACCGTTGTCTTTGGTTTTAAGTGATAAGCCAGACACGTAACGATGCGTCGCTACCTCCTTCAGCTATACAAATTTTAAGAAAATAATGTTGAACATTTTGCAAATTTACGTTATTTTACGGGTAGCGTGATAGAATAAGTGTAAAAATAATGAAAACGTTTTAGAAGTCTTAAACACACTCGTTCTTTAATCATTTTAGTAATGGTGCTGATGAACTCTTAGTTGACGGTTTATTTGCCATAAAAAATACACACACACAGCGAGTGAGGGGGAGGGGGGAGGGGGAGGGGGGAGGTGGAGGGGGAGGGGGAGGGGGGGAGAGAGGGGGGGAGGGAGAGAGAGAGGGGGGGGGAGGGAGAGAGAGAGAGAGAGAGAGAGAGAGAGAGAGAGAGAGAGAGAGAGAGAGAGAGAGAGGGAGCAGGAGAGAAGAGAAGAGAGGGAGATGGGAAGAAATGATGCGCTATTCACAGATAATTAGTTTGACTCCTGGTAATAGAAGAAATTTTTGTTGCTAGTTCGTTAGTATTTGGTTGGACAAAGGATGAAACATGGCCTGATACAGTTCCTGCTCGATAGACTTTCCACCAGTGTTCTAAATTAAATTGTAAGATATTTTTTCAGCGTCATGGAGTGAGGTCTTGTGATGCTGTTGATCGTGCTCCATCTGTCAGATAGGCTCGCTAAACGCGTTGGTGCTGTACGGCAGGAGCCACCTTTGTGTTTCACGTTTCTCCCACCTTTCACGCACATAGACTCAAACACCAAGCTATAACGTGCAGTTACTCATCACAATAATGCACACATTACGGTACACTGTTGAGACTACAAAATATGTAGGATGAAAGGAATGAAAATCCATGACAACTCTAGACATTGTCTTAGAAGAAATGCAATTTTCTCGCATACGCCCTAAGCTCATTTCCTGATAATGAGACTGACTTTTTGACCTGACATCTTCAGATACTGTAATAATAAAACAGAAAAGCTGCATGACAGGTGTTACAACGATACTAGCAGATTACATATTTTCACAGTACCTTAGCAGGTAATACATTTACTTAACAGAATGTTAAAAGTTCGGTGTCAAATAGGTTCCCTGCAACGGATTAAAACAGCGAACTAATTTCAAGAGTCAAATAGTTGACTCTCGTGGCAAATACGATAAAAAGTAATCAAATCCCTCTCCTTAAAAATCTAAGGGAAATAGCTAATGATGTGAGCCTTCATCCATTGTGAAATAAATCCATTACTAAATATTTAGCATGTACATTAATTTATAGTAAATATTTACGGATTGAGAAGGTCGTTCTCATCAGAACTGATACAAGACAAATCGATACACCAGATATACAAGCCGACGTCACAAGCGGACAATATATAGATAGAAAAAGTACGTGAGGATATGAAAATATAATAATCAAGGGAGATCGGATTGTGATTGTAAGAAAGCAATAGAAGAACGCCTGGTATCCTGACCCATAGAGTTTGAAAGCGTACCACAAAGTAAGGACAACGGTGACAGCAGGATCACGGTACTGCAAGCGCAGGTGTGACTGCGGCAACGCTGATTGCAGGGCCTCAGGCATCTTCTACATCTACATCTGCACTCCGCAAGCCCTCAACAGTGTGTGGCGGAGGGCACTTACGTGCCACTGTCATTACCTCCCTTTCCTGTTGCTGTCGCGTATGGTTCGCGGGTAGAACGACTGCCGGAAAGCTTCCATGCGTGCTCGAATCTCTCTAATTTTACATTCGTGATATCCTCGGGAGGTATAATTAGGGGGAAGCAATATATTCGATACCTCATCCAGAAATGCACCCTCTCGAAACCTGGACAGCAAGCTGCACCGCGATGCAGAGCGCCTCTCTTGCAGAGTCTGCCACTTGAGTTTGCTAAACATGTCCGTAACGCTATCACGCTTACCAAACAACCCTGTGACGAAACGCGCCGCTCTTCTTTGGATCTTCTCTATCTCCTCTGTCAACTCGTCCTGGTACGCATCCCACACTGACGAGCATTACTCAAGTATAGGTCGAACGAGTGTTTTGTAAGCCACCTCCTTTGTTGATGGACTTTATTTTCTAAGGACACTCCCAATGAATCTCAACCTGGCACCCGCCTTACCAACAATTAATTTATCTTGTTGGCCTATCAACGCCAGCGGCCGCCCATTAAAAACAGCGACGCAGCAGCTCAGTCAGTTGTTTCAATGTGTTCAAGCTACACTCTGTTGTTTGGTTCTGGATATGCTGTCTCTTAGGTTTTCGGTCTTGTTTTACTGACTGAACGTGTGCTATTTCCGTTGTCTGTCATTATATCGTTATGTCCTCTTACTTACTATCGGCGATCTGCTGTTGACGTCCTCGCTCGGTCGGCCAGTTTCTGATCGTTATCGAGTCGTTTCCGGTATTGTCAGAGACTGTTTACGGGAGCAACGACAGGCGAGAAAGGCTAACAGAGTTCTGCAATGAATTTCAGATGGTGAAAAGGGGCACTCTGTTAAAGAATCACAAGCTGGCATACTTGTAAAAGACCTGCAGACACAGGAAGATTCAGTCTTGATTGCATCATGCGCAGCAGAGATTCCGAAATCATATATTGGATTGTATGGCATACCGAAGTGCAGACGTAGATTCAGATCCCAATTTAGTAACTGCACTGACTTTTAAGAAAGTCGCCCAAAAAATCAGGGCGAAGGAAGTGGTATACAGTAGTACTGCGGAATAAATAGGCGCGTTTGAAGTTCGCTAAAGATGTGGCAAGGAATAAGAGAATAGACAATTCAGCTGAAGAGAAATCGGCAACCTCTATAAGGTGCAGATAAACACAGGCAGAAAGGAAGAAATCTTCGATAAGAGAAGAATCGCTGATCGACGAAAGCAGGAAATACAGAAATGTTCAGAGAAAAACAGTAATACGGCTACACATATCTCTTAGGACTGAAAGAAGTAGGAACTGCAGGACAGCCAAGTCGAAATAGTTGCAGGGATCATATGAAGAAATCGAAAAGGAAATGATGAGTGGGACGACTGACTCAGCATACAGAAAAGTCAAAACAACGTTCCGTGAAATTAAAAGCTAGGGTGGAAACATTAAGAATGCAATGGGAATTCCACTATTAAACTCAGAGACGAGAGCCAATAGGTATCAAGAGTACATGGGAGTGCTCTATGAGGAGGAGCATTTGCCTATCCACTTGGTAGAAATTGGAGTCACTGTTGCAGAGTGCAAGCGGAGGGGAACGAATCTTCGAGTAAGAAATTATAACAGTTCTGTGAGGCTTGGGACTAAATGAGGCACAAGACATACATAACATTCTATCGGAATTTCTAAAATCATTGTGGCACTGTGACTAATACCACTAAAGGTTCGGATAAATCAATCCACACAATTACAAACGTAGAACGGCATATAAATGCGAGAACTTTCGCACAAATGGTTTGACTTTTTTTGCATACAAGCTACTGACAGGAATATATACGGAAGAATGGAAAAGAAAATTGAGAATCTATTAGATGATGATCAATTTGGTTTTAGGAAAGTTAAAGTGACTAGGAGGAGAGCTCTGACGTTTGTGCTTGATAATTGAAGAAAAAATGGAAAAAAAATCTATGCAATTTAATAAGATTTGCGACGTAGGAAAAACGTTTGACAATACAAAATGGTTGAAAATTTACGAAATTCTGAGAAAAATAGAAATAAGCTACAGTGAAAGTCGGCTAATACACAATATGTACAAGAATGAAGATGAAACAATGAAAGTGGAAGTGGGGGAAATGAAAAAAATATTCATGAGGAGTGTTACAATTAAGGGTGAAAGGATATCAGTCATAAGAGTTGCTAATGACATGGCTATTTTTAGGAAAATGAAAACGAATTAAAGTACTGAATGAAAAGAACAGTCTAACGAGGACGGTATATGTATTGAGAGTAAAACAGAAGAGGTCAGAAATAATAAGAAGGACCAGAAATGATCACGAACTTAAGCAATTCTCCTACCTTCCAATCAAAATAATCCACGACGGAGGACGCAAGGTGGACATGAAAAGCTGACTAGCACAGGCAAATAGAGCATTCTTGGCCACGACAAATCAACCAGTATTAAACGTACGTTTGGGGCACGTATATTTGGGGCACAGTATTAGCAATGATGGTGAATCTAGGACAGTGAAGAAATCGGAGAAGAATTGAACCTTTTGAGAAGTGGTAATAGTGAAAAATTTGAAAATTAGGTAGACCGAAAAGATATGGAATGAGGTTGTTCCGCGCAGCATCTGCGAAGAAAGGATCATATGGAAAACACTGTCAAGAAAAGGAGACTGGCTCATAGGACATGTGTTCTGATGGAATAACCTCCATCGTATTAGTGGAAATGGTAGAAATTTAGAAACCAAAGGGGAGGGCAGAGACTGGCGTACATCAAATAATTGAGGACATATGATGCAAGTGCTGCTCTAGGATGAAGCAGTCAGCGCAAGAGACAATTTCTCGGCTTGCCGCATTAAATCATATAGAAGACAGATGACTCAAGATATATATATATACACTCCTGGAAATGGAAAAAGAACACATTGACACCGGTGTGTCAGACTCACCATACTTGCTCCGGACACTGCGAGAGGGCTGTACAAGCAATGATCACACGCACGGCACAGCGGACACACCAGGAACCGCGCTGTTGGCCGTCGAATGGCGCTAGCTGCGCAGCATTTGTGCACCGCCGCCGTCAGTGTCAGCCAGTTGGCCGTGGCATACAGAGCTCCATCGCAGTCTATAACACTGGTAGCATGCCGCGACAGCGTGGTCGTGAACCGTATGTGCAGTTGACGGACTTTGAGCGAGGGCGTATAGAGGGCATGCGGGAGGCCGGGTGGACGTACCGCCGAATTACTCAACACGTGGGGCGTGAGGTCTCCACAGTACATCGATGTTGTCGCCAGTGGTCGGCGGAAGGTGCACGTGCCCGTCGACCTGGGACCGGACCGCAGCGATGCACGGATGCACGCCAAGACCGTAGGATCCTACGCAGTCCGGTGGGGGGCGCACCGCCAATTCCCAGCAAATTAGGGACACTGTTGCTCCTGGGCTATCGGCGAGGACCATTCGCAACCGTCTCCATGAAGCTGGGCTACGGTCCCGCACACTGTTAGGCCGTCTTCCGCTCACGCCCCAACATCGTGCAGCCCTCCTCCAGTGGTGTCGCGACAGGCGTGAATGGAGGGGCGAATGAAGACGTGTAGTCTTCAGCGATGAGAGTCGCTTCTGCCTTGGTGCCAATGATGGTCGTATGCGTGTTTGGCGCCGTGCAGGTGAGCGCCACAATCAGGACTGCATACGACCGAGGCACACAGGGCCAACACCCGGCATCATGGTGTGGGGAGCGATCTCCTACACTGGCCGTACACCTCTGGTGATCGTCGAGGGGACACTGAATAGTGGACGGTACATCCAAACCGTCATCGAACCCATCGTTCTACGATTCCTAGACCGGCAAGGGAACTTGCTGTTCCAACAGGACAATGCACGTCCGCATGTATCCCGTGCCACCCAACGTGCTCTAGAAGGTGTAAGTCAACTACCCTGGCCAGCAAGCTCTACGGATCTGTCCCCCATTGAGCATGTTTGGGACTGGATGAAGCGTCGTCTGACGCGGTCTGCACGTCCAGCACGAACGCTGGTCCAACCGAGGCGCCAGGTGGAAATGGCATGGCAAGCCCTTCCACAGGACTACATCCAGCATCTCTACGATCGTCTCCATGGGAGAATAGCAGCCTGCATTGCTGCGAAAGGTGTATATACACTGTACTAGTGCCGACATTGTGCATGCTCTGTTGCCTGTGTCTATTTGCCTGTGGTTCTGTCAGTGTGATCATGTGATGTATCTGCCCCAGGAATGTGTCAATAAAGTTTCCCCTTCCTGGGACAATGAATTCGCGGTGTTCTTATAATGTGACGAGTCGGTTAGTAAAATGATATTCAGTAAACCATGTTGAAGGATGAAATGATGAAGGACAATCCATTGTGTCATTGTTGAAAACAAATTTGAAAGTGCGGAAAATCTGTCAGTGTACATCTGAAAATTCGCTTCTTTATTAACAACTTACTTACACTTCTGCAGAGACTATTAAGCGCCGAAAATTACTGAAAATGATGAAGGATATTAGTTTCAGTTAAATATCTAGGACTTAATCTACTAGCCCTGATAATATGGATATTACGCTGAAGAGCCAAAGAAACTGGCTCAGATGCCTAATATCGTGTAGGGCCCCCGCGAGCACGCAGAAGTGTCGCAACATGACTAATGTCTGAAGTAGTGCTGCAGGAAACTGGCACCTTGAATCCTGCAGGGCTTTTCATAAATTCGTAAGAGTACGAGGGGATGGAGACCTGTTCTGAATAGCACGTTGCAAGGCATCCCAATAATGTTCGTGTCTGGGGAGTTTGGTGGTCAGCGGAAGTATTTAAACTCAGAAGAATGTTCCTGGAGTCACTGTGTAGCAATTTGTGGACGTGTGGATGTCGCAGTGTTCGACTGTAATCGCCCATGTCTGTCGGAATGCACAGTGGACGTGAATGAATGCCGGTGATCAGGCAGGATGCTTACGAACGTGTCACCTGTCGCAGTCGTATCTAGACGTATCGGGGGTTCCATATCACTCCAGCTGCTCACGGCCTACGCCGTTACAAAGCCTCCTGCTGACATGCAGGATCCATGGATTCATGAGGTTGTCTCCATTCCTGTACACGTTCACCCTCTCGATACACTTCGAAACGAGACTCGTCCGGCCAAGCAACATGTTTCCAGTCATCAACAGGTCAATTTCGGTATTGACGGGCTCAGGGGAAGAGTAAATCTTCGTGTAGTGCATTAATCAATGGTACAAAAGTGGGCCTTCGGCTCCGAAATCCCATATCTATGATATTTCGTTGAATGCTTTGCACTCTGACACTTATTGATGGCACAACATTGACATCTGCAACAATTTGCGGAACGATTGTACTTCTGTCGCGTTGAAAGATTCTCATCAGTCGTCGTTGGTCCCATTCTTGCAAGATCTTTTCCCGGCAGCAGCGATGTCAAAGACTTGATATTTTTCTGGATTCCTGATACTCACGGTACACTCCTGAAATGGTCGTATTGGAAAATCCCTTGTTCACCGCAACTTCGAGGATAGTGTAACCTATCGCTCGTGCGCCGACTATAACAACACTTTAAAATTCACTTAAATCTTGGTAACCTCCCACTGTAGCAGCAATAACCGATCTAACAAATACGCCAGAAACTTGTTGTTTTCTATAGGGGTCGCCGACAGCAGAGTCGTATTCTGACTGTTTACATATCTTTGCATTTGAATACATGCGTATACCAATTTCTTTGGCGCTTCAGTATATGTAGAATAGCCGTAGTCACCCTTTTGACGACCGTCATGAGCATGGATGAATGTTAACTACGACCAATGTAATTGCAAGACCTAGAAGGCGTAAAGCGTCTGATTACAGTGTAAATCTAGCACTGGAGGTAAGGTAATAGAACGATTAACTAGATGGACAGTAGGTAGTAAAAGGACCTGTAAGAGAATAATCAAAAAAGGGAAGCAATAATAATCAAATCCAACTCCTCCAGGATCGATTCCATAGATTCTGGAGGAATTGGGAAATGAGAAGCCAAAACTAGGGCAAAAGTTAATTTGGCCAGCAGTACAAATGGGGATGTAGAAGTATAGATGGCATATGATTTATATTAATATACAGCAAGAACATCAATTCAGCACACTTAAGATAAACATAAGTGTTAAGATATCTTCTCTGAAAGTATTTGTAATGTAGCGTTACATGGAAGTGAAACATGAATTATGAATATTACATACAAGGAAAGCAACAACAAAAATCGATTCGTGGTTATGCAGAAGAATACTGATAATTTGGTGGGTAACTAATGAGTATCTACTGAAAAGAATTAGAGTGAAACGATCGTTGCGGCACGTAATAGATAAGTTGTGTACGTCGATAGGAATCTCATGAGGCATCGATGAATGGATACCTGATGCGTACTGGTGCTGTTTGCGAAAATGGGGGGGGGGGGGGGGGGGGGGGCTGGGTAGTTAAAGGCAAGCCCCCGACGATTGAAGAAAGATGCAGTGTAACATCCCGTCGAAGACATATCCGTGCAGACAGACCGAATAAAAATTATCGGAAAAAGATAAAGTTTAGTTTTTTTATTTATTGCCATACAGTAAACAGCATGTGAATTAACGCACAGACAAACAGCCACAGGTTGTGTATTATTTACTTTGTTCCTAGTTTCACTCAATTAGCGAGAGTAAACACCGTAATGACGATAGTGTCAACCATAAACCTGAACTTCTAATACCGTGTCAAAGGGCGATGAATATTTGAAGCAGCTCTCGATTGTAAAGTCAGACTAGTAATGAATCAAATAACAGCCGAGCTGTGGCCGTTAGCCTGTTTATTAATTCCTACCAGAGGCTACGTCCCCTACACGCATTTGCGTGCAGTTGTAATATTATAGCTAGAATAACTTGCTGTATGTTACCATCGCCTCTCAGAATGGACAACTTGTGGTTTTCCTCTTCTTGATGGTGGATACCAAAATATTAACCTGTTTAAGTCTTAAGTATCAGGGCAACAAGTAAAATAAAGTTTTCGATGTAGTTGTTTCATTGAGATCCTGAAACTAGTTGCGATTTGGCAACTGGTTTACATTATTTCTGTAATTAATCCGTCCAGAATCAACTTCTAGCTCTTCTCCTAGAAGAACTGTCGTAAAATAGAATCATTCGGTTGAATTAAAATACAGTTTCCTCCTCAGAGTACAATATGGAAGAACAATTTTACAACTAAAACCAAAATTTATTTTATTTAATTCATGGTATACGGGCTACCTCAAAAACAAATCTTTATGCCGCTACTGGTTTCTATCTTAGATTCTCATCACGGTCTTAATACCTTAAATTTTGCAAGTGCATCATTACTTCACAAAGCGCAGTTGTAAACTACAGCATAGATCAGGACCAAAAGCTCTTTGCGGGAACTTTCTGATACGAATGTCCAGTTTTATGTGGAAGGCAGACAGTATTGAATTCATAGGCTTTTGTAAATATTAACCGTACGGTGTACTTTCTTACATTAAATTGTGTTTTAGAATTGTATGAGGTTCTGGTATACTCTCAAGCTGTATGTACTGACAGCGTGAAGTTGACCGGAGTTCACAAGCGGTCGCGAAATAAAAATATATTTCTACACTGCCCGTGTGCAATGACCTGCATAAAGCCCTTCATTGAAGGTTCCGTAACACAACCCATATCCTAATACGCCAACCTCCATGACCGTTGGCATTGGAATGTTCTCCAAAAGGCAGACATGTTCGACGCCTCATTTGCCATATCGAAGTCTTCCTTTTCGGTCGAACAAACAAACATACGTTCGCCATACAGTGATATGACCTTGAGCTAGCAGTATGTCTAACAGAATCGTTGTATGTTACACCTTTATCGCTCATCATTTGTCCTATCTCAAAAAAGGTGAAGACCAATATAGACATACATATTGTAGGCCTACAGACAGAAGGCTCTTTGATCTAGACGTGTAATGCTGGAATCGGAGAAGAGGAAGGAAAACATGAAGAAAAATTATAAAGGGAAGAAGAAGAGGAAGTAGAAAGAGAAGAAGAAAAGGAAGTAGGAGAGGGAGTTAACAACAAGGAGGAAAAGGAGAACAGGATGAGGATATTTACAATGAGAAGAAAAGTATTTATTACCATATGTCTCCGCAAAAAAGAACTATACCAGTAATGACAAACTGGTTTGTCTAATATCACTTAGAAATATGCTAGGGTGAAAGAAATGCTAGGATGAAAAAACATTTTCTCAAAAATAATAATATTTGTCAGACTACTGATATCATGAAGTTCTTTTACTTGAAGCTACTGACTTATCTGGCCTTTAAATCATAAAAAATATACAATAACAGCTAGTAAACCATGTAAATTACATATCACAACATTTTTCAAATCTAAAAAGTGACAATTAACAGAGCTAGAATATGGGCCATTTATACGAACTATTAGTGGGCAAGATCTACCACGACAAATCCATATCATAAATACAAATGATTTTATTAGAGGCTTAAAATAGGCAAAAATATGTTGGGGAGAATGTGTAAGGCTGCTACAGGTTGATTGCCACAAGTCTCTGTTCTCTGCCACAGTTGCTTCCTACCAGTACAAACGCTACCAACAGCACGATCACAATATTCTCGGCAGGATGAGAGAAGTTCCTTGTTCGCAGCGACAGTTTATTTAAATTTTGTTGCTGTTTCGTTTCTTTTCAGCTGTAAGTATTCATCTACAGATCGAACCACATCTCATTATTTACTCTTTACCCAATGAAGTCTGTCCCCCACCTACTTTTTATTGATTTGTAATAGCTACAAAACGTTATTTTTTTTTGTAAATCTTGATGTTATGTTCAAAATCTGTTTTTACAGCAATTGTTTTTATTTTAAATGCCCGTTCACGGTTAGTTTTCGAAAAAAAAATTCGGGGATGGTTGTCATATGTGTCAACTGCCCAGGCAGATTCAATTAGTTTTCTCAACTGTCCAGACGTTTTCTTCCTTGGAAAAGTGAGAAAGGTGAAAAAGGAGAAATTATAAATTAGTATACTTGAAACTGATTTTTAAATCAGTTATAGAACTTTTGCAATTAGTTGTTCCCATCTTAGCAAGCACCTCACTTCCACTACATCCGATGGAATCATCATTTTACCGTTAGCTTCACTTTGCACACATGAGCTCCAGCCTCTTGATGGCACCTTCTATGGGTCGTTCAAGAAATCTTTCAGTGCTCCATATGACATCTGCATTACTGACTACGCATAAATAATGATGGCAATTCACGATTTACCTCAACTCATTTCTCCTACACATTCTCCTCCATTGACTCCGTCTAATAGTTATTCAGGATTTCGGTGCATGGGAATAAATGCATTAAAATGTGACATTTGCACAAACTCAGATTTTGCACGAAGATATGTGACCGAGAGAAAATAAACTGCGAATGAGCTTCGACAATAGCTTGTAAAGGAAATAACTAGCTTACAGTAGACACCTCAAGATAACTCTGATGAGTTTCAGTGGGAGCTCAGCCATGTGTGCCAGTCTCCTTTTGGCACGTTCACCAATTCGAAGCAATAGGATAAATACAAATAAAGTAGCTCCTGAAAAAAATATACAGCAATTTAAAAAAATTCCTAAATTGAAAGAAGCCTTAAGAACTAGCTGGAAAAGCAATTTACAAAAGCCAATCAGTGTTTGGAAATGTTACTGGAAATAATGAAATTAAAAAAAATTAAAATATAAATAAGGCTAAAGGAACAAAGTATTTCAATACGTGAGAAATAGGATGACGACGATTCTGTTTCTTTACTCATGAACAATTTTCTTAAAATATAGCGAAGAAAAAAATTGACCCATTGTATAGAATGTAAGAAGTTGGCGTATGAATTGTGCACTCATGTGGCAAGTCAAAACAGTGAGTGTGAACTCCAGAGTGACTAGACCGAAGGAGAACATTTTCATACATATGTAATTAAATTACTATCAGTACATAAACAGGTGACACGCATTAGTGCTCCGTCAATATCATTGTCTGATTTCATATTTTCAAGATATTTATTTAATATGTACATTCTTGTTTCTCATCCACATAACCAATGGAAACGTATTTGACAACCAATCTCCAATTGAGGCACTTCACAAAAGAAATAAACTCTGGCCGAATTCTTTTTTCATAAAAATCCAAATGATGCTTTGAAATCAAATTTGTGTGAATTTGTATCAAGCCTATATATAGACATCAAAAAAAGTTTTCCATCAACTGGATTCCGAGAGTACCGGAACCTGTACAGGAGATTAGAAAAGAGATCAACATAAATATCATTTTCGCCCTTCTCATTGCTCATGAAAATTACACATTGCATGTTGTACCACCATATAGCGAGACATTCAGACGTGGTGGTCCAGATTGCTGTAAAAACCTGTACGTCTCATGCCCAGTAGCAGTCCTCTTGCATTGATGCATGACTGTATTCGTGGCATACTATCTACAAGTTCATCAATGCTCTGTTAGTCCAGATTGTCCCACTTCTCAGAGTTCTTTCAGAGTGGTTGGTGGTCCACAACGTCCATAAACAGCCCTTTTAAATCTATCCCAGGCACGTTGAATAAGGTTCATGTCTGGAGAACATGCTGGCCACCCTAGTTGAGTGATGTCGTTATCCTGAAAGAAGTCATTCACAAGATTTGCACGATGGGACGCGAATTGTCGTCCATGAAGACGAATGCTTCGCCAGTATGCTGCTGATATGGTTGCACTATTGGTTGGTGGATGCCATTCACGTATTGTACAGCCGTTACGGCGCCTTCAATGACCACCAGCGGCGTACGTCGCCCCCGCATAACGCCACCCCAAAACAGCAGAGAAACTCTACCTTGCCACACACTCTGGATTGTGTGTCTAAGGCGTTCAACCTGACCGCGTTGCCTCCAAACACATCTCCGACGATTGTCTGGTTGAAGGTAAATGAACACTCATCGATGAAGAGTACGTGATTCCAATCCTCAGCGGTCTATTCAGCATGTTGTTGGGCCCATCTGTACCGCGCTGCATGGTGTCGCGGTTGTAAAGATGCATCATGCAGCCTATTGCGCACAGTTAGAGTTGCAACACGACGTTCTGTGGCTGCACGAAAAACATCATTCAACATGGTGGGGTTGCTGTCAGGGTTCCCTCTAGCCATAATTCGTAGGCAGCGCTCATCCACTGTAGTAGTAGCCCTTGGGTATCCTGAGCGAGGAATCTCACCAACAGTTCCTGTCTCTCTGTATCTCCTCCATGTCCGAACAATATCGCTTTAGTTCACTCCGAGATGCCTGGACACTTCCGTTGCTGCGAGCCCTTCGCGGCACAAAGTAACAATGCGGACGCGATCGAACCGCGGTATTCACCATCTTAGGGATGGTTGAACTACAGACTACATGAGCCTTGTACGTCCTTCCTGGTGGAATGATTGGAACTGATCGTTTGTCAGGGGCCCTCCGTCTTATAGGCGCTGCTTATGTATGGTTGTTTACATCTTTGGGTGGATTTAGTGACATCTCTTAACAGTCAAAGGGACTGTTTCTGTGATACAATACCCAGAGTCAATTTTTATCTTCAGGAGGTCTGGGAACCAGGGGTGATGCAAAACCTTTTTTAATGTATGTACGAGTTATGCGAGGCTCAAAGGGCAATGCAAATCTGTAAGTACTGCCTCTTAAAGATTGAAAACCGTAAACTGTGTCATCCACCCCATTCTCCCGTAATAATGTCATTAGGCTGTGGTGATTATAAGAGTTATCAAATAATAGCTCCAGTCTCATGAATTTTTGACCGTTCATAACTAATCATTAAAGGTTCAAGCGTAATACATTAAACAAAGTATGTAAAATGATAGTTACTAATCGAGACTCCACACAGAATAAAAAATTAGCACTGATACAATAGAACAAATTATTTTAAGCCATCGAACAAAGACGCAATAGCAACACATGGTGGCCTCAGACTATATAGATGCATACAGTGCGAAAACTGGAAAACATTCAGAAAAAGACGCATATGAATAGATAAAGCAACTCTGCAAAGTTTTAAAACAGATTGAGGATGCTCCGTTTTTACGAACAATTCATTGAATTTACTGTTGCTAAGGTCCTGAAAGGTGCAGGAGCATTAACTTGGCTTTGAAATCGGTTCTTCAGTATCCTGTCTCCAGGTGCGAACTAATTATCTGTGAAAATACCGAGCAGATGATTTATCTATAAGTTCTGAGATGCCTACCTCCTATTGGTGTGAACTGCAACTAACCCACAGCATGTATAACGACTCGAAACCTTGACCGTTTTTCTATCCACTATTACGTGTGATTCTTCTATGTATTTTGTAGTTTCCACGTAGTCTCCTGCAAAAACCCGTGGTACTGATGAGTAACTCCAATTATGTGATTCTTGAGTTTCTCCCGGCGTATTTGATAATCAAAATATCCACGGGTGTACTGCCGGTCTACAGTATTCAACGGGCACAATATTTCGATCATACATGTCGCCGTCATCAGGTGAACTGACGGACCGAGCTCCCGTGAACGTGCCGGTACGGAGATCCGTACGCTATGGCTGCTCAGGGGGAACTGGGTTCGGTCACTGCGGCGGCCTATTTAAATACCCTCCGCCCGCGGCGCACTCCCTCAGCCGCCCGCGCCCCGCGCAGTGGAACAGATTGCGACGGCGTCTGAGATAACGTCGGTGTGATGGCTCTGTCCGCCGTGGTCGTCACAACTATACGTTTGCTCGACCGCGACGGACAGAGCCATCACACCGACGTCATCTCAGACGCCGTCGCAATCTGTTCCACCGTGTGACCACGGCGCGTGGCGGGACAGCGGAGGGATTGCGCCGCGGGCGGAGGGTATTTAAATCGGCCGCCGCCGCGATCGAACCTAGTTCCCCCTGAGCAGCCATAGCGTACGGATCTCCGTACCGGCACGTTCACAAGAGCTCAGTCCGTCAGTTGACCTGATGATGGCTAACGTATGCCGTTGGACACTGTACACCGGCAGTACACCCGTGGACATTCTGAACTCTAATAATAATTCTTACTCAATAATTGAAAATGTCTTAAATCCATTACAAGCATAAATTAGGAAACAATAGAATATAAGGATCCAGTCAGTTTTCCCAACAAGAACAGATTATTGTACTCGAATGTGATGGATGGAAAGCCAGAAATATTATGAAGGAACTAAATTAACTTGAGTGTATTTTCGATCTGTCGCTGCAACTAAAAAACTGCATGGTGCTTTTTAACCAGATGCGTTTCCGTTTATTGAGGCAAACCATCATCAGTGGTCTGTAATCAAGTTTTTACATTCTGATTTGATTTTAGGTCTAAAACCAGTTCGTTAAGAATATGTTGATTTGCACTTACGGTGATTTTCGCTTGATTTCTCGCTTACATAGGTAAATGATGATGCTTTACTTCAATAAAGCGAATCGCATGTGGTGAGAAAGAATCACGTATTTTTGTAGTTACTACGACGGAACAAAAATACCCTCAAGAATTGAAAAGCAGCTACGGACACTTTGGCCACACCAATGAAGAAACTAAAATAACGCATGACGCACGGATAGAGGAGGAAACTCGAAGCACCGAAAAACGAGGCATCCATTGGTGAAGGAAATCTGCCAGTATCTTTGGCCTTAATTTTGGAGAGAAATTCTATGAAAATGTACGTTTGGAGCACAGAACTGTTACAAGTGAACCATGCGCTAAGACACAAATTGGGAAAAAAGAAATGAGGAGAATGAAAGTTGTACTACAGAAAGAAAAATTAAATACACTGATAAGTTTAGGTATGAGGTGTTCTGCCGAAGAATTAGCTTTGACAGAGATATGCAGCAAACTCACCAGAAAAACGAACATGAGTTTAGGATAAGTTTTAAGATACTAGATGATTACTTCTATGCATCAAGTGGAGCTTTAGAGGGCAAAAGCTGTAGAGCAAGACAGAGACTGAACTATATTTAAAAATTAATTGCGGATGTTGGGCATAACTGGTAGAGGTACTCTTAGTTTTCTTCTATATCTTTAAGGAAAATGGAGGTTGGACATTGGCCGAAGCTGTTGCTGTACGTATAAAACCAGTCTGAAGAATGAGTTCCCAAAAACAATTAATACAAACATTGGTTAGTGGTGAGCAGAAGGAATCAGCATTGATTTTCTAATAAACTGACAAGGGCTTAAGGGTCGAAACTGGCAGTAAATACAAATAAATGTAAGTTATGAAACCAGTCAGCTGTGGAAGAAATCTTCTAGAAAATTTGCTCTTGTTGAGGACAAAAGAATATGATGAAAGCCATTATTATACTAATCATTATCCAGCAAAACACAGGTAATATTGGTGAGTAAATGTTGATAATCTTTGTTAAAACATTGTCAGTAATAAGAAAGCATATTGTTGAACGTAAGGTGGCTTGAGGTGTACAGATGCCGATGCAATGTTGATGTAGATGTTTCGTGAGGGAACAGGATCGCGCCTAAACGTTTAATCCGTTAGGTTATTGTACTCGCATGCCCTGAGGCCGAGAGAAGTGGTGAAGTAGTGAGGACATTGGACTCAGATTCTAAAGAAAAATGTTTAAATTTTTGTCCAACGAGACAGAGGTACTCTTAGCTATCTCCGATAGCTTTAAGGAAAATGGAAAGCGGTTGTTGTAAAGAGGACAATGTGATTTCTTTTATGACATTTTTGGAATTCTGTATTGTGTTTTGTATGTGGTGACATACTTTTCATACTAACGTTAATCCATGTTTTTCGTCATTACCTAGGTACGGGGGTTGGACATAAGTATAGAAACATCAAAAAGATTTTACTATGTCTAATTTTGTGTAGGAAAGCCACTGGATTTCAAAGCAGCTTCCAGTGGTCTCGGAATGCATAAATACAGCTCCTGTATGGTTTTGAAGGGAAGTTTGTGTCATTCTTGGTGCAAAATAGTGTTAAGTGTGGGGAAGGATGAAGGAAGTGGATAGCGATCACACACTCTTCTCCCCTAAGCAGACCACAAATGCTCAATAATATGGAAATCCAGTTACCATGGTTTCCTCTGGAGATACGATAATTCATCTTTGTGGGCGAGAAAGCAGTCCTGAACGACGCAGGCTGTGTAAGGAATATTCTGTCGTCTTGAGTCATAACATCACTGTGGGATGGACCAAAGAAGCCAACATGATCGCAGGATCCTTTGCTGAAATGTGACTTTGCAGAGTGGCTCTGAGACCCGTAGAATTCCACAACATGGCTACCCCTGTCACCATCCAGCACCATCATGTTTCTCTCTTGAGACGTAAAATCAGGCAGAAGCTGGAGAAAGTGTTAACAAGTCATATATGACTAAATGAATTTATTTATTTGCTCCATAGTTTACGATTTATGAATTCGGTACGATATTTTCCTATTACGTGCATTTGCAACATGAAAAGTAGTTTTGGAATTACAGGTCACAAGTGTGACATTCATTTTTGCGGCCACTGTCACAGCTGTCGTCCTCTTACTTTTTGGTCAAAATCGAATGACCGTCTGTCACGATCACTCCATAAAGATACATATTCGTCCACCTTATTACCTAGCGAATGATGTTATTCTGCTTTCCGTGTATGGGATACAAATTTTCGATAGGACGCCTCATGAAACACCAAAAACTTTCCCTCCCTTGTTTACGAAAGCACCCAAACTAGAGCACCAACAATTTGCCCACTATCAAGCAAGCTTGTAACACCTATTTGTGACCTATTTTATATCTGTATCGATATTTCTATGTGAATGTTGTATCGGTTATGGAAATTCTTTGACTACGTATACATGTTTCAGTTATGTGAAACATCTCAACGATGTTATTTAAAATTATGCTTGTGGATTTAAAAACCTTATGGAATGATTGCTATGTAATGTACCGGAAATGACTTGGTCCACAGTTAGGGAACGTAGGATTAGATGTGAAAGGCGTGGGGAAGCCCCGCAGATACGGAAGTAGTCTGGCCTAGTCGAAAAGGTGTCGTTGGCGCGCAAATGGCAACTCGTCCTTTGGGACGGGTACGGAGTCTGGGCTGAGCAGTGCTGTGTTTATCACCTCGCTAGCAGTAGCGGATCATTATGGCTCATATTCCTGGTGTTTTGTGGCCAGAAGAGGTAAGGGCAGTATTTATTGGCTTCGGATGCTGAATTTGGTGATACCATTATCATGTCAGGGTTTTTGGCCCTATAAATATAATTACGACGCCAAGAAGATATGTAACAGAGCGAGACCAACGGTACTGCCATGACTGCATCGCTGCCAGGTTAATAGCCCGTGGAAACTGCTCCACCAGTGCCACCAGCCTTCCAGGAAGCTGTTTATAATTGGCACTCTGTAAATGGACCAAGTACTTGAGAAATTTGGTTGATTTTAATAATAATCGTGGTGTTAATAAAAAATTCTGTATTACAGCTGTGACTATCCCGAATCACAAACGTGGACAGGATCCTATCCTGGTGAATTTAATTATTTAATTTATTAAGGGAAAGTGGTTGAACTTAAGTGAAATGTTGTTTTACTGCTTATGAAAGCACATTTGTTATTTAGAGAGTTACAGTATGTTGTTCTTTATTTAATTAATAATTAATGATACGAATACATACTGGTGTAGTTTTTTTAATAAGCATGTTTATTCAAACCATGAAAGTTTAAGGGTTCTCATGTACTAGGCCAGTTAGTTAATGAAGCAATGCAAAGGCTCTTTCAGAGGCAGTGTAGTTACATCTGCATTCTATTTAGTTGCTTCGAACCCTGTTTAAGAAAGAACTGTTTATTGTGTGATCTATTCCGATGCACGTTGGTTAGTGAACAAGCGTAGAGAATCTGTACTAAGCAATGAAGCTGTAGGTTATGACCATCACAACACCCTCTTATTTCCAGATTTTCCTTGTCCAGTATTGCTACTAGTTTCATGTGTGTCGGTAATTGGTTTTATAAACTGTTGCACCAAGTTCATTTAAGGTACGTGTTGCTGAGAGGCATATGTTACTATTCATTATTTCATTGGACATTTTTTAGTTAGTAATGCATTTATCTGCAAGGTTAGGTTACTGTGTTGTAGTATGACCAGTTATAAAAAGAGTTTAGTGTGTGAGTGTGTGAGTGTGTGTGTGTGTGTGTGTGTGTGTGTGTGTGAAGTTAGGTTAACCTCAGAACTGCCTTGTGGTTTATCATTTTGGCTGGCGACCTGCTTTAATATGTAATTTAAAGCTTTAGTGTTGGGAGACGTCTGTTCCTGACCCACCGTTTACACTACTGGCCATTAAAATTGCTACACCACCAAGATGCTACAGACGAGGAATTTAACCATCGAAAGAAGATGCTGTGATATGCGAATGATCAGCTTTTCAGAGCATTCACACAAGGTTGGCGCCGGTGGTGACACCTACAACGTGCTGACATGGGGAAAGTTTCCTACCGATTTCTCATACAAAAACAGCATTTGACCGGCGTTGCCTGGTGAAACGTTGTTGCGATGCGTCTTCTAAGGAAGAGAAATGCGTACCATCACGTTTCCGACTTTGATAAAGGTCGGATAGTAGCCTATCGCTGCGCTTTATCGTATGGCGTCATTGCTAATCGCGTTGGTCGACATCCAATAACTGTTAGCAGAATATGGCTTCAGGAGGGTAATACGGAACGCCGTGCTGGATCCCAACGGCCTCATATCACTAGCAGTCGAGATGACCGGCATCTTATCCGCATGGCTGTAACGGATCGTGCACGCAAGTCTCGATCCCTGGGGCAACAGATGGGGACGTTTGCAAGACAACAACCATCCGCACGAACTGTTGGACGACGTTTGCAGCAGCATGGACTATTAGCTCAGAAGAGACGATGGCTGCGGTTACCCTTTACGCTGCATCACAGACAAGAGCGCCTGCGATGGTGTACTCAAGGACGAACCTCGGTGCACGAATGGCAAATCGTCATTTTTTCGGATCGATCCAGGTTCTGTTTATAGTATCATGATGATCGCACCCCTGTTAGGTGACACCACGGTGAACGCATACTGGAAGCGTGCCATACTGGCGTTATCACCTGGCGTGATGGTATGGGGTGCCATTGGTTACACGTCTCGGTCACCTCTTGTTCGCATTGACGGCACTTTAAACAGAGGACGTTACATTTCATGTGTTACGACCGGTGGATCTACCCTTCATTCAATCCCTGTTAATCCCTGCATTTGAGTAGGATAATGCACGACAGCATGTTGCAGGTCCTGTACGGGCCTTTCTGGATATAGAAAATGTTCGACTGCTGCCCTGGTCAGCACATTTCCAGATATCTCACCAACTGAAAACGTCTGGTTCGTAACAATAGGCCAGTCACTACTCTTGATGAACTGTGGTATCGTATTGAAGCTTCATGACCAACTGTACCTGTACACGCCATCCAAGCTCTGTTTGACTCGAAATGCTTAGGCGTATCAAGGCCATTATTACGGTTTGATGTGGTTGTTCTAGGTACTGATTTCTCAGGATCTATGCACCCAAACTGCGTGAAAAAGTAATCAGGTATCATTTCTAATATAATATATTTGTTCAATAAATACCCATCTATCTTCTGCATTTCTTGTTGGCGTAGCAGTTTTAATGGCCAGTAGTGTACTTTGCTGTATGGTTTCGGAAACGAATCCCAGTTTGATGTTCTGTTTCCATTAGGATATCTCGAGGTCACAACTTTCAAAAATTTCTTGCAGAGGTCTAACGTTAGCATCGATTGCCTTTTGAGGTGGTCAGTGGTACCGTTAAAAGCGCCTACGTAATGCTTTTGCATCTACAATGAACAGTCTTTTGTTCACGACTGACACTTAGAATGTGTTGAAGATAGTGTGCAGCTGACGTTCGCAGTCAAATAGAACTGTGAAACGAACAGATATGGCTAGGGTCTGCATTTATATTCAAACACCCATATACCGCTTTGCTTTTATCTTTCTATCCAAACCTTGTAATTTTCAATAAATTAGCTATCTCAGAATGACAGGAAACAATCTTGCGATCTCTACCAAACGCAAAGGCTGAAAGAGGGAGGCCCATTCCGAAGCTACATGGCTGCCAGGTGGATCTAACTGAAGTACCTGATGCAGTGAGTCTGCCGCAGACTCCGTCATCGATGACACAGTATCCAAAAATAGTGCCGGCCGCCATTTTCGACATCAGTGCGGCGCGGTGCAGAGTGCAGATAGGGCAGGCCATTCCGCTAGCCCGGCCGCAAGATAACAGCGCCGGCTAATGGGCACCGCTGCGCTTCTTGCTGCAACGCTGCCGCACTGGCAAACGGTGCCGGGTGGGTCGAAGGGGTTGGGGGATGGGGGAGGTCGCTGCACAATCGACGCGTAATGCCGATCGGACGATTGCGCCGGCGGCAGCGACAGCGCCAGCGGACGCAGGGCGCAAAACACGACACCGCGCGCTCCAAGTAGCGATCGCTACGGAGCTGCGTATCTCTTTCACCTGACACCAACTTCCGTTCCACGTGGAAATGAACATAGACCGTGCTGAGACACAGAACAGGTGGTACCTAATATACGCAGCCTAATGATGGCTAAAATTGAGCTTATTTGGTATTATGGGTGGTAATAATTAATGTGCAATTACTCACAGAGGTCCAGTGTGGGCGGTAATTATCGTATAGCAGCGAAATTTAATAGATATGCTAATGCATTAATGCCGAGCCAATTTACTTTGGCAAAAATTAGTACGAATTCTGGGCACCAAGTGCCAAAATGGCGCTGCATCTCGTCGACGTCTACGATACTCATATCGATCAAACTGTGTGACTGGCAGTTAACAATAAAATCTAAATCATGCGTTTCTCATTCGCTTGACCTTTTCTGCCAACGTCCTGTTCCTAACTCATTACATATGGAAATATTTATATATGTATTTCTTGCATTCACAGCACCAGATTTACACTTGATGGCCAAACACTGGAACTAATTTTTTCCAGCATAAATCCGTGCCATATTAACACAGTGACTAGAATATCTACGAAGATTCGCTGCCATACTACTATTACAGGTCACACTGGACTTGTATGAGCAGCTGTACTTTAGTGATGTTCATTAAGTAAGCTGTTGTGTGTACTGTAATGTCTATTGACCTCAGGTGTTTGGCTGTTCATGTAAGCATTGCACGTAATATGTGGCCCACTCCGACTTGTCCCAATACATGATACGTAGCTGCAGAGAGGTGTGAACAAATGGCCGTGCTCAGGAGGGCTATATATTACGCAACGTCTACATCATGCAACAAGCCTTATTATTTTTGAACTTGCTTAATGTTTACTGATGGAAGAAGTGATGTTGCATTCCCTAATTCAACATCTTAGCAGTTTTTGCCCCACCAAGTATCGATGTCCTTTCTCTCAAGTTATATGGACACCATACTTCAATGAAATCGTTTCAGCAATTTGGTCGTGAAAACGTAACAGAGCAATCTCTCCATTTAATGATACTAATTCGGAAGTGTAGAATACGTATTTTGAGGATTTTATAAGCATTTTTTTTTATTGCTTACGTTCATATTACCTACAGAATATTGCCAAGGAAAGCATTTTAACAAATATGACAAAGTTCTAAGATCAAAGAGTAACTCTGATAATATTCTTGAAATCGATAAATATCTTTTACTACACACTTCCTAAATCCCCCGTGTACTTCCTAAGGCTTAAAGCTACCTCCATACCAATTTTAATCGAAATTCGTTCAATGGTTTAGACACGGATACTTAAAAGACTGACTATCGGATTTAAGGAATTATGACGGCCGTTCAATAAGTAATGCAACAAATTTCTCTTCGACGATCAATTTCGGTTGAAAAAGTGCAGAAATTTGTTGTCACAGTAGAAAGGTCGGGTAATCCTGCCGGCTCACGCTCAAATGGTTCTGAGCACTATGGAACTTAACATCTGAGGTCATCAGTCCCCTAGAACTTGGAACTACTTAAATCTAACAAAGCAAGGACAGCACACACATCCATGGCCGAGGCAGGATTCGAACCTGCGACCGTAGAGGTCGCACGGTTCCACACTGAAGCGCCTACAATCGCTCGGCCACAGCGGCCGGCTCGGCTCACGCCTCTTCACCGGCCGTACACAATTGTGTTCCCTGGCCCCTATCTGAAGACCACAAAGAACAACGAAGGACAATCTGTGCGGAACTGCTTGCCCATTACGTGGATGGTAGGAACAATTTTTTGTCGAACATCGGCGCAAGCGATGGAACATGGTTTCATCACTTCGAACTGGAAACAAAACCGGCATCCATGGAGTGGCGCCACACCACTTCTCCTCGGAAGAAAAATGTTCGATGGGGAGGTAATTGATGGAGCAAGACATTACCTCCAACGTTGGCCAGGAGAGTGATATCTTGAGGGCACACAGGCCCTCCCAGTAAGATGGCGTGAGGCCATCAAAGTGGAGATTATGTTGAAAAAAAGGGTTTTGTAGCCAAAACGGCGGTGAGTAAAACGGTGTATTGGAATCCTAAATAAAACCAACCTGCTTTCAGAAAAAAAAAATGTGCTGCGTTACTTGTTCAATGCCCCTCTTGTTATGGATATTATGCTCCAAAGCCCGTAGTAAATAATAGTATATACCGCTGCAGTATACATTCATAAGCAGAGGCTGTAGGTTAACTATTTCTTGTAATATGTATTTTACCGTCGCTTGTCCACAAAAAAAAAAAGAAGTCAAACGTCCTTAATTGAAAAGCATATTTTCTTCATAAATATAAACTCTGGGTTATATGTTTATTAAGTAATTATTAGTAATAAAAACATTTTCTTAAATAATATTAGACAACGTAACGTCTTGTTTCAAAAACGTGTGTGAGAGTCTGCGGGAGATTCCACTATTTCTAAAGCCGTAATGCAAAAAATAAAAATTGGCAAGACACCAGGTATCCCATTCCCGACAGCTTAACGAATCGAATTTCCATGTATTAAACAGCTTCAAATAAGTTAATCGAATAAATATTTGATGTCAACCATTTAAAACTCTTATGGTTGAGGAAGTAAAACCCTCATTTATTTTGGAAGTCCTAAGTACTCTCATTATCGAAAATTTGATGAATATAAAGTTGAAATCCTCTGGGTTGTTAGGCCGCGTCTTATTTCCTTCTAAAATAATGGACGTTTCGAACCCTGTGCTGGGTTCTTAATGATGATGTTTCGATGTCCAACGTAAGTGTCGAATAGTGTCTTTTTATCCAATGAGGATGAGCAGCCAATAGTATCCATAAGGGTTTAGCCAATAACTCCCCTTATTGTGCATCAGCGAGGGAATATTAGCTTATTACGTTGGCCCACCGATGGTACCAACAAGAATTTAACCGATACTCCCACTTCTCCAGCAAAAAGACAGGAAAACTCCCCTTTTATAAGAGAATGCGAAATTGTCTCTGATAGTGTTCTAGCAATAGTGGACACGGGAACTCATTCTGTTACCTCTTAGAGTGGGTATTAGTGTTACGAAGATTGTAGGGCAGCCAAGTTTCAGAGGTGGTGGTTTGCACCAAAAAATGAAAAAAATGCCTAGTAAATATGCCCACTAAAATGTATACCTTACGAGCTATTAGCATTTGTCTATTTTCTTCTTCTGTAAGCTGTTTAGTTTCCATATATTGGAGGAGATGGTATGGACAATAAGTAGAGTAAACAAGTGCAGTAAATATGGGCTGCGAACTGCGCACCTTAAAAGCTATGGGCAGTGGTTCAATAGAGATTTGTTTCACATTTGTGAAGATAAGTAAGTGCTCATCGCTGTTAAGGTATAGACTTCGCTCGAATTTTTTCTTTAAAATGTGCTTCTTCAGAAGTACACTCAGTATAGACTTTACTCGAATTTTTTTCCTTTAAAATGTGCTTCTCCAGAAAAACATTCAGTATTAGGTGGTTTGGTCGAATACCCAATGTGGAATAACTGAATCGAACTAGGAAAAGAAAGAAATTTTCGATACTACCAGACTGAAAGAAGGGTTAAATTGACAGGGCAGATTTTGCAGCATCTAAAACTGTAATGCAGAAAGGTGTTCTTTGTAAATACGGTAAGCAGGCTAAAATGAATTTACGGGAGTCATACAGGTATATAAAGATTAGCACTGGATAGAGTAGTGTAGAGAGCTGCATAAAATCAGTCTTGTGACTGAAAATCACAAGAGTAAACAGTGCACGCACCGCTTGAAGAAGAGCCAAGCCCGAAGATAATCGTTCAAATTAAATGAAACTTAGTCACAATTGAATGCGACATCAATATGGAATGTTTCTTAGTGTTTGCGCCACTCGTCATGTGATATATATAAACAGAGACGACAATGAACTATGGTATAATTTGTAGACAATGAGAATGATAGTGATTTCTTATTTAGTTTAGGGAGTGAATCTGTGCGAGCAGATTTCAAGATTTCTCGACCGATGCCACAGTTAAAAGACTCGGAAATAAATTGAAGAGTTGGAACTCAACTTGAAATTCTTAATTTGCATCATGGCTCCAACATTCTTCCAACGTTGATGACAGCTAATTATGTTCAAAGTTCTCTTTTTTTAACACATCGATAAAAACCACTATATTCTCCACTCTTTTAACCGTTCGGTTTGTTCCCCATGGGTCCATTCTTGGTCCACTATGTTCACTAACATAAATTAATGGCATACTGTTCCGTTAACCAAGTACTCACAAACTTACTACATTGCCAAAAAATGTGAGAACTGCAAGAGAGCCAGATCAACATTTGTTATTCAACAAAGTAATGAACTGAGGAAGCTACATCAGTTGTCTATTCGGAGACCACACAGTAACTCCGCAGCTGCAATAAAATTCAGTCCCTTTCGTTGCTGCAGCATAATTCTTTAAACGGATGCAATCCATTCCTTTAAAATGATAGTACCTCTTTTCTGATTTTAAGGATAATGGGAGGCTCTCACGGAAAGCGTTTATTATTATCCTTGTGCAGTCGATGAATGCTGTTATCTGGCGAGTTTGTAATATCGTCTATCAACAATAGCTGTGGTACTCAAATCAATTGCAAAACCTAGCTTATTTTCAGTCCAGGAGTATTTTACATCACCTGCCAGATCGTTGTATTTCATTCTTTCCTCATTGGAGGGTGTTTGTAAATTGTGTGTACTGGGTGCAGCAATGTCTCAGAAGGTTAGCTTGTTAAGTTCTGTCAAACACTATGATATTATGCTGCGGTTCCAATAAATTCACATTTTTTCAATGACTTCCGGTGTATCGTACAAGTAGTAAGGATGTAGGGATTTCATTAGCTGATACTGCTATCCAACTTCCGCTGAATTATTTTTGCGAACTCACGATGCATTCTCATATATTCATGGGACTTTTACACCAACATGTTATGTGTGATAACTTTTAATGCAGCTATTTTCTATACCTTGCTTTTTCATCAGTTCCTATCGCAAATGATTTGTTCTTGGACCGCTGCCAAAATCTCTTTGTCTCTGCCAGCAAACCTGAGCGAAGTGCTTTGATGTTATCATATGAACAAGATATTAACTAAAGTCAATTAGGTTGTTCTCTGATGTAACTCATCACTAGGACTTTAACTGTTTCTGCCATGGAAATATTTTGCCAGATTAACTCGTGAATAATTAATTTCTGTATTGAACATTATTTTATGAAGTAAATAAATGATATTATTAAAATTGTTCTTCAGTTTTCAAAGCCGTGGATCTTATAGCTGCGGTCTATTTTTCACAATTTTTTGCTTATGGAGGCCAGTGTTGGAGCAGAATCAGGAGGCCGAAAGGTAAGTCAGTACCATGTGTGCCAACGGTACGTGTACGTACTTGTAATTCACTGTTCATCTTTTCATGCATTTGTTGTCTTTCTAGGAGAAGGACTAAATTGTGGAAGATGTCGTGTTCATTCATAGTTTCAAGTGTGTCTCAATCACTTAACCCAAATTGGATGTTTCTTATACTCATTGATATCATTCACAATTGATGATTATACGTAAAATTTCCAACAGAAAATATGGTTTCAACTGCATTTCGAAATTTACGCACAATGTCGAACAACAATCTGACACACAGATTTGTAGGATTTTCCAGCATTAACAAAAGATTTTGGCTAACGAGGGAAAACTAGTCCGAAAAAGTTCTTCTTGAGGCACTTTATTGTTACCCATACATACGAAAGTCGATACCTTTGTCTCCCAAACCAAAACGTAAATACTGAAAATTTTTATCTAGAAAATTCACATTTTATCACTGGGCTCACATGGTTCATAAATTCATTTTCAATTTGATTTCATCTCTACAGTTCTGTTTTCAGCTATGCTGCACAATATATAAGGATGGCATTGTTTAACTTTGCAAAAAATATATCTCGTCTGTAGAAAATGCCTCTGGAAACCTTTCAGCGACTATCTCTCACATTCAGTTTATATCAGGTGAACGATTCTCATAAATAAAACTGGCGAGCATTTCTTTTGAAGATATTTTTGTTGACTATCAGGGAATATTTATCACATTCCTTGATATTCCTTCCATTTTTTCTAATAAGTTAATCTGAAATATTCAAAATACTCAGCTGAAGTTAAATAATTTGAGGTTTAAAAGACCCAAAATGTATTTTGAAGTACCAAGGAGATAGAAGTGTACGCAGACTTACAGAAATCGTACGTTTCTCCGCAACATAAGGCGATAACACAGACTGAGCTGTTATGAACTTGAAAGTATTTCTTCACGTAGGAACAGAAACCTGAACTCATCTTTAACATTTGTGATGTGGCTGTGGTTTTGATATTCTCTGTAGGTGTTGGATGCTTGCAGTAGTTCATGGCGTAAAGAGGGAGAAATTTAAACAAAGAGATATTTCTCCTATACAGAGCCATTCAGTATGACCGCAATCCTAGCATGTGTGCAGTGCTTCTTCTTCGATGGTAGCTCCATTTTCTACGTTAAACTGAAGCAGGGTGGTCTAAACGACGACAAATACCATAAGTACGCACTCTCTTCTCTGAAAAATTTCTCTCAGGTGTCGTCTCTCTCTCTCTCTCTCTCTCTCTCTCTCTCTCTCTCTCTCTGTGTGTGTGTGTGTGTGTGTGTGTGTGTGTGTGTGTGTGTGTATGTGTGTGTGTGTGTGTGTGTATCTCTTATGTATGAAACAGTACTTCACCTCTTAGAAATCTGCTCTGGATTGTCGGTGTTCCAGTGGCGAAATGTACTTGCAACCAACAAAACAGAAATGTTGTGTGCCGTCACGCATTTCCACCTTTCTAAAACTACTTTCAGTAAAACGAGAAAATTTCTTGAAAGCTCTAACCTACATCTTGATAATTTATGAGCGTTTCTCGCTTTTCTCTGGAGGTTTATTTTTCACGGTTTTCTTAGGTTGTTTTTACCGCGTTTTCTCACTGCCTCAGCTCCAAACAGAGATCTTCGTTGGGGGGGGGGGGGGGGGCAATGGATCAGTCATTGGTAGTCAGGTCGTGATAGGAGCTGGGTGGGTGGAGCGCGGGGGGGGGGGGCGAGGATGGGGGGGGGGGGGTTGAGGCATATGTACACCGATTTTCTAACAATCACTTATTGAAAATCAATTTAATATTAAACCTCATATGACCACTTCTGGTCTAACAAGAGGAAAATAGGTTAAAACCAGGTACCTTAAGTTTTAATTCATGTAAATTATTTTCTGTGATCAATATGTTTGCAAATGAAGCTTATTCAGAACTCTTATATTCAGCAATATGATACTATGGGGAGGGGTGGCAGGGTGAATTAAGTTCACGCAAGTCACTTTTTAGGGTTCCTATTCAGCAGTATGTATTCACATGTTTCGAATGTATTATTATACTTCCAGATAATGTAGAAACTGATTAAAAATATCTGGACACCTTTTAGTGGACATTAATATTGAATGTATCCAACTTCGCCACTGTGACAGCGTGAAGTCTGCTGGGGGCACATTGAGGTAGCTGAATGTCGGGGGACCAATGGAAGACCATTCTTCTTCAGGAACCGATCACTGGGGACTGTAACGAGATTCACGTACCAACTTTAAAAAACTGAATTTTCAACTTAGTCCATAATTGTTCCATTTGGGTTATTGCTGGACTCGGGGAACAAACAATTGTGTTGTATGGAACTGGGGACCTAGAAACGACAGAGAGGCCTCGTGCCACCGTAGCCCACAGTGGTTCAACCCCCCTCCCCCCCCCCAACAGGCCACAGCAGTCCACCCACCCTACCGCCGCTAGGGCTATTGTGCGGTTCGTCCACGAGTGGGCCCCCAAATGTTTGCGTGGTACAGTGATTATGGTGTATGCACACATGGAGAGAGTGTTTGTCCACCAGTAGCCGACAGAGTATAACTGAGGCGGAATAAGGGGAAACAGCCTGCCTTTGTAATGGCAGTTGAAGAACCGCCTTAAAAACCATCGACAGACTGCACAACACACTGGATCTCGACACTAAGAAGCCGGACGGAATCGTGCCAGAGACCAGCACGCCTTCCCGCTCGGGAAGCAGCGCGTTACACAGCGCGCCTAGGCTGGCAGGCACGAGCACACAATAATCTAAGTGTGTTAATATTTATCTGCCTTTAGCTTTTACTTGAACTTAATAACGAGATCACACCATGACCTTAAAACACACGCCCATACCACAAAACAACTGCCTATGTAGCTCACTGTTGGTATTACACAAGGTAGCAGTTAAGGTTCGCTAGACATTCTCCAACTCCAACCCTTTCATTGGAAGGACGCAAGTTGAATCTCGATTCATCACTCCAAATACACACATCAAAAAGAGTTTTGCATTACATCGGTTCAGAGAGTACAAGAAACTGTGCAGAAAATTGGAATAGAGATCAACATAAACATCATTTCCGCCCTTTTTATTGCTCACGAAAACCACACACTGCATGTTGTACCACTATACACCAAGACCTTCAGAGGTGTTGGTCCAGACTGTTGTACACACCGGTACCTCTGATACCCAGCAGCACGTCGTATTGCACTGATCCATGTCTGTATTCTTCGTTGGCATATTATCAACAAGTTCATGGAGGCACTGTTGTTTCCACTCCTCAACGGCGATTCCGCGTAGGTCCCTCAGAGTGGTTCGTGGGTCACGTCGTCCATAAACAGCGCTTTTCAATCTATCCCAGGCAATGTCGACAGGGTTCATGTCCGGAGAACATGCTCGCCAATCTAGTAGAGCGGTGTCGTTATCCTGAAGGAAGTCATTCACAAGATGTGCACCATTGGGCTGCGAATTTTCGTCCATGAAGACGAAGGCCTTACCAATATGCTGCCGACATGGTTGCACTATCGTTCGTGGGATGGTATTCACGTACCGTAAAGGCGTTACGGTGCCTCCCATGACCACCAGCGGCATACGTCGATCCCACATAATGCCACCCCAAAACAGTAGAGTCCAAGACTTTAAGCCTGACCGGGTTGGCTCCAAACTCGTCTCCGACGATTGTCTGGTGGGAGGCATATGCGACACTCAACGGTAAGAAGGTGATGCCAACCTGAGCGGTCCATTCGGCATGTTGTTGGGTCCAGCTGTACCGCTCTGCTTGGTGTCTTGGTTGCAAATATGGACCTCGCCATGGAAGTCGGGAGTGAAGTTGCGTACCATCCAGCCAACTGCGCACAGTTCGAGTTGTAACACGACGTCCTATGGCTGCACGAAAAGCATTATTCAACATGGTGGCGTTGGTGTCAGGATTCGTCCGAGCCACAATCCGTAGGTAGCGGTCATCCACTGCAGTAGTAGCCCTTTGGCGGCTTGAGCGAGGAATGTCATCGACAATTTCTGTCTCTCTGTATCTCCTCTATGTCCGAACAACGTCGCTTTGGTTCGCTCCGAGACCCCTGGACACTTAGCTTGTTGGGAGCCCTTCGTCGCACAAAGTAACAATGCAGACGCGATCGTACCGCGGTATTTACCGTCTAGGCATGGTTGAACTACAGAAAACACAAACGCTTACCTCCTTCCTGTTGGAATGACTGGATCTGATCGGCTGTGGGACTCCCTCCGTCTAATAGGCGCTGCTTGTGCATGGTTGTTTACATCTTGGGCAGGTTTAGTGACATCCTCTGAGCTGTCACAGCGACTGTGTCTGTGATACAATACCCGCAGTCAACGTCTATCTTCAGGATTTCTGGGTACCGAGATGATGAAAAACTATTTTTTGTGTCTGTAATTTGCTTCCAGTCATCCACTCTCTTGCAGCGTACCTCTTTACATCACCTCAAAGTTGTTTTAGCATTGATTACAGAAATATGTGACTTATGAGGAGATGCACAACCACCCTAACCCTTTCTTTTTAACGTCCAGCGTACAGCCACTCTGCTAGCTTATAGCACTTTAAAATCACGAGTGTTTCCTTCCCCTGATTTGAACCAATTTCGTACCATCAACAACCCACAATGCTCCATGGTCCCTATCTGTCAGTAATTGAGTTCTGCCTGGTTTAACTGTGGTTGTGCTTTCGCCTTTTCATTTCACACTCACATCACCTATACTCGACTTGGACAACTTCGGAAGGTTTTAAATGTCCATGACGGATATGTCACTCACGTGACGGTAAAGTACGTACATAGAACCAAAGGACATAAAATAAAAGACTTAAAGTACGTACGAAGTCACTGAACTCTCCCGTTCGACCTATTATGTTCTTACTGCTTGACTGCCAGCAATACAATATTCCCCGCCTCCTTATATACCGACGGGTCCGTCTATAGTAACGTCTAGTGGTCCGTTCCACATTACAGAAGATAGACCGGATACTTATGATCAGACAGTATATATGTAAGAAATTTATAAAATTTTGTTTCATTAATTAAGCACTAAGAGCTGCTATGCATTTGTGTTTTGAACGATTATATCTACATCATAAAAAATTAGTTTCATAATAGCGATAACTTACTGACGTAGACTGGCAGACACACTAAAATTTGTGGTCACCTGGGAAATATCCCATTAGTTGGCCTACCCAATAAGAGTTGAAGCAAGTACATTATTTTCAGTAAATAATATCAACTACTGTAGGTAGTATATTATTAAATTACTAAGAAAGACCCAGAACCTTACACAAAACAAAAAAATTGAGGAAGGATTTGGACGCAACATTCTTACTTTTCTCTTCGCAGCATGCGACGCTATCGACTACGCTTTTTTCAGACATGGCGGCGGCGCCTCCGTTTTTGGTATCCTCTGTCTAAATGTTGTATCTGCAAATATCGTTACTTGATATTTAATTACGATAAATTGGACCAAGATGATGTGATTCTAGTTGATTATCATTGTGCCGTACCATTGAACGGCCTACTTCCACAGCAGATAAGTTATGACGCTAAATGCATCAAATACAGAAAGTCTTTAATTTTTCCTACAAAATGACTGCTCATATGTTCTGCCTCCGACGTAAAACGATGTCGCATCCCATTGGCTGGGTCCCCTACCACGCGGCAAACCTCTGTCATGTCAAATTCCTCATTTCACGCTGCGGAGGTAGTGAAATGCGGAATTCCACGCTATGACGCCCCCAGCTCTTCGTCCACGTGTCGTTTTACGACTCCTGAACGGACTGATTAAGGCCGTTGTTACTGCGGTAGTGTCAGTGGTCTGTGTCATTTATGACGTCGGCTACATTACGTGTATTTTACATACTACTGTGAGACATCGGTGTGTTTGGTGTGTTAATGAGCCTTGCATGAGTAATATGCATTTTTGGTCCGATCTGATCTACTGGTTTTCTTCCAGTGATGACGGTAAAGAATAAAGAATAGAGTTGGAATTGAAAAGCTAATGGCTATAAAAACGCTGGTCTTCAAAGTGATGAGCACTGTAGTACTTTTCAACGTATTTGATTCAGACTCCTAATGTTACTCTGTATACATCACAGATAACGTAACCTGGCATGAGTAAGAAATTAAATTTTGTGTAGTATTGTATGTTCACCGGAAACAATTATCTACTATTAATTTAATTAATGACCGTGGTCTTTATCGTAATGGGTTTTAAATGGGGCAAGTTAGGTTAAATGCACGCATTTCCGTTGAGTCATTAGTGATTGGTTGTCATTTTATACATACCCGTGCTTTTGTGACCCATCGTTGTCTGGAAAATTTTGCTCGGTTAGACGTCCTTTATTCTGTTCTGGTCTTATTATCACTTTGTAACTTTTCATTGCTTTCATTGTTTAATCTTGTAAACTGAAACTGCACTTAACTGAACTGCTATTCTTTATAACTAGTGTATCTGTGCTGTTGTCCAGAACAATGAAAATGGTGTAGTTAGGTAAAATATATCCGATAAATGGCTCACCGAAACTGAAATTGGATAACTGTATTTTAATTATCTTCAACCAAATTAATTAGAATGCCAAAACTGTAAACTAAACAAGCTGCCTGTGAATCTTTACTGTGCGGTACACTGAGCAGTGCTACAATGCGTCACGTCACAATAGATGACTTGCAATGCCAGCACATAAAGCTAACAGAAATTTAAAATATAATACATAAATCTGTAAACCGTATTTTGAAATAATAAACGACCATAAAATTTCTCTAAAAATGACCTGTCATTCGCAATCTGACTAAACAAACTTACAAACACTAAATGAACGCAAATGTAACACGGCACTGTGAGAATAAGACTCTCCTCATATCAAATGAGATCTGAAATGAACTTTATCTAAGGTGATAATGAATTTTGAAACTTTATTGAGAATTACCTGTCAAGACTGCAATGAAAAACTGGCCCTAACTAATTTTCGTGGCTTACCTGCGGCAACGGAAAACTAGGTACTGCTGAAAGTGAAGAACAAGGTTTATGCAGCACAGCAACAAGCAAGCTAAATAGGGTAAGAAAACCTAGAGCAATGCAATGCGAACGTGCAACTACTCTAAGTAAGTTGTAGTCAGAGTTTTCTTTATATGCATTTGTATACTGCTCAGTGCAATGCGGAGGCACACGTAATCAGAAACGTGGAGACGGTGTTGGAATTTGAAGCTGGTAAATGACTGAAGTAATTTAATTAATTAAAACAACTGTGATGCGGAAACTGATAGTTATTCCACAGCCATTACAATTAATATATTAAAAACTAAAAAAAAACCTCGATTGCGAAAAAAGCACCTAGTGTTAAGTGTTAACCCAGATTGCGGCGTAGATAACTACACCTTCTTCAAAACAACAGTAAAACCCACAAGCGCCTAAGAAGACCTTTGTCAATGATTAAAGGAACACCATAGCTATACGTTTATAAACGAAAAAGAAAAGGAAAACGCAAACAGTACATATGTACCAAGTAAAAACCACTACTTAACGTAATGGTGTACGCTCCACCTCATACCGGACTATGTTCGATGGGTCATGACCCGCCTTTAATCATTGACAAAGGTGTTCTTAGGCACTTGTGGGTTTTACTGTTGTTCTGAAGATGGTGTAATTATCTACTCTGAAACCTGGGTTATCAGTAGGTGCTTTTTTCGCAATCGAGGCGGGTTTTTAGTTTTTTAATATATTAAGAGACGATTACTAAGGCGCTGCGATATTGAAGGTTCTTAAATTACAATAAACTTTACTTCTTCTTGTCTGAACAATGAACTATCTAACCCAAATCAATAAAGAAAATTTCCAATTCAACCTTCCGTTACTCCAACACATCATAACTACGCAAACTACACTCCTGCAAATGGAAAAAAGAACACATTGACACCGGTGTGTCAGACCTACGATACTTGATCCGGACACTGCGAGAGGGCTGTACAAGCAATGATCACACGCACGGCACAGCGGACACTCCAGGAACCGCGGTGTTGGCCATCGAATGGCGCTAGCTGCGCAGCATTTGTGCACCGCCGCCGTCAGTGTCAGCCAGTTTGCCGTGGCATACGGAGCTCCATCGCAGTCTTTAACACTGGTAGTATGCCGCAACAGCGTGGACGAGAACCGTATGTGCAGTTGACGGACTTTGAGCGAGGACGTATAGTGGGCATGCGGGAGGCCGGGTGGACGTATCGCCGAATTGCTCAACACGTGGGGCGTGAGGTCTCCACAGTACACCGATATTGTCGCCAGTGGTCGGCGGAAGGTGCACGTGCCCGTCGACCTGGGACCCGACCGCAGCGACGCACGGATGAACGCCAAGACCGTAGGATCCTACGCAGTGCCGTAGGGGACCGCACCGCCACTTCCCAGCAAATTAGGGACACTGTTGCTCCTGGGGTATCGGCGAGGACCATTCGCAACCGTCTCCATGAAGCTGGGCTACGGTCCCGCACACCGTTAGGCCGTCTTCCGCTCACGCACCAACATCGTGCAGCGCGCCTCCAATGGTGTCGCGACAGGCGTGAATGGAGGGACGAATGGAGACGTGTCGTCTTCAGCGATAAGAGTCGCTTCTGCCTTAGTGCCAATGATGGTCGTATGCGTGTTTGGCGCCTTGCAGGTGAGCGCCACAATCAGGACTGCATACGACCGAGGCACACAGGGCCAACACCCGGCATCATGGTGTGGGGAGCGATCTCCTACACTGGCCGTACACCTCTGGTGATCGTCGAGGGGACACTGAATAGTGCACGGTCATCGAACCCATCGTTCTACCATTCCTAGACCGGCAAGGGAACTTGCTGTTCCAACAGGACAATGCACGTCCGCATGTATCCCGTGCCACCCAACGTGCTCTAGAAGGTGTAAGTCAACTACCCTGGCCAGCAAGATCTCCGGATCTGTCCCCCATTGAGCATGTTTGGGACTGGATGAAGCGTCGTCTCACGCGGCCTGCACGTCCAGCACGAACGCTGGTCCAACTGAGGCGCCAGGTGGAAATGGCATGGCAAGCCGTTCCACAGGACTACATCCAGCATCTCTACGATTGTCTCCATGGGAGAATAGCAGCCTGCATTGCAGCGAAAGGTGGATATACACTGTACTAGTGCCGACATTGTGCATGCTCTGTTGCCTGTGTCTGTGTGCCTGTGGTTCTGTCAGTGTGATCATGTGATGTATCTGACCCAGGAATGTGTCAATAAAGTTTCCCCTTCCTAGGACAATGAATTCACGGTGTTCTTATTTCAATATCCTGGAGTGTATCAGTGCAACAACATCAGTACCTCTTATTTTCACTTGACAAACTACTCTTTACCCAATCTTCACGGCTCTCAGTATTTTATCATTGTGCTGAGCAAGCTGTTTCAGGCCACTCAGTAGGATAGCTCACACCCCACACAGTAGCTTCTCTTAGAATGCTTCTGCAACAGCAATGCCACTGACTACTAAAGACGACAGTGCTCGTTTTCAGAACCTCGGTGGCGAAACATTTCGACTATACAAAAACTTTGCTTGAAAAAATTAATCCAGTTTATACTTATGAAATATGACACTTCAAATGAAAATGGAGCTTACATCATTTTTCTTGAACACAAAACGTATTAGAAATTTTACATTGTGGAGAACATACAGCTGAGGTAGATTGTGGATGGCGCTACATACAGCTGAGGTAAGCTGTAGATGGTGTTATTCTGACGAGAGGAGACTTGAGTAAAAGAGAAAATCGTGGCGAACGACATCATGCCAGCAGGAATACGTATTACTGACAAAAAAGTTATTTACTTCGAATGAATTTTATCGCTTTACGTGAAGCGTTTCTAGTTGCCGTAATTTTTGAAAGCTCTCGCAGTGCCTGGCGGTGGCAAGTGTGCCAGCGCTTGCTGCTCTCGCGGGTGTCTTCCCTACCTCAGGGCCATTCTTAACACAGCGCGCGCACCCTTTCATCTGCGCCCCTAATCCCATACAGTCATTACGGCGTAGACGACGAGCGGTGCCTGTGTCACACGCATTAACCGCCCCCCTACGCAGGTCTTTGAAGCTGCGGACGACGTATGCCTCTGCGCGCGCTTTCTCTCACAGCAATAACGCTAGAAAGAGGGCGGGAAGCGCAAAGAATACAGGAAGAAGGGTAGAGAAACCAGCGTCCGAGGAAAAGAAAGAGCGAGGGTGTGAAGCGTCCGCAGCGGAGAAAGGTTGTTGCTGGCAGGATAAGGACCGGGAGGGGAGAAAGGAGGTGGTTACTTTATGACACGTGTGGTTCGGGTAGAAGGGAACTAGAAGAGTGTTACAGATACATGGAGTGAGGGAAACGAGCAGGAAGGAAAATAGACGTTGGCACGGACGCGGTTAGTTTTAGATTTGTGTGGGACATCCCCTCAGTCATCGCAGTGGGATATCGTGACTGTTCCTACAACGAACCATACGGCTACAGCTGGATTACTACCGCAACGAACGCACGTCGAAGGATGAACGCTTATGTTATGCCGCTAAAATGAGATTAACAGGAAGTGAGAAAGGGCTAAGAGTGAGTGGCTAGAGGACGTATGTAATGTTTTAGGAGGATACTTCATTAAGGGAAAGATACAGGGTGGCGCACGAAATGTGTTACCAATTGTTTCTTTCACAATTTACGACGCACATTAGATATCCCGCTGCAATCTCTACAGCAGCACCAGCAGAGCTTGGATAAAGAACTGAGTTACGAAATGAAGTGTAATTCACGATACTGCCGCCAGGAGACTAGTAAGAAGCAATGACTGACAATGGAAGACTGACGACACAGCAACGATCGGCAATTGTGTTACTTTTTCATGAAACGAAAAGTCTTGTTGTGACTCAGAGGCGTTTTCGACAACAGTTTAACACACGATGGGTCCCTTGCATGAAAGACCATCCACAGGTTGTACAATAAATGTGTACAGGAAGGAACAGTATTGGAAGCGAAGCAACCTCGGCCTAAGCCTGTTTCTTCGCCGGATAATGCTGAAGCGGTACGAGTTGCTGTACAGAGAAGTCCCGGGAAATCGTGTAGAAAGGCAGCATGCAACTGGGAATATCCAGACACTCCGTTCAACGCATTCTTAAAAGTGACCTCCATATGTACCCATGCATGATGACCTAAACACAGAAGCTCACTGAAGAACACAAGCAGCAGAGACTAGTGCTTGCTCAGTGAGCGGAAAATAGGGAACAAATTCTCAACAACGTTTGGTTTTCAGACGGGGCGCAATTTCGTTTGGACAGTGTGGTTAACAAACAATATATACGCTTTTCGGCCAGTGAAAACCCACAAGTGCTTCATGAACGACAACATTATGCTTCGAGGATTACAGCGTGGGCAGCAATTTCCAGTCACGAACTTATTTGACCCCTTTTCTTTGAAGCAACTGTGAATAGCGAGCGTTATTTGAGCATGCTTCGCAATAGCTTCATTCTGCAGCTTCTTGCTACAGCCTTGCCCTTCAACACAAAGTGGTTCATGCAAGATGGAGCAAGGCAACATACTGCAAACACTGTTTTGGAGTCTTTACGCGAGCGTTTCGACATGCGGATCATTTCACTCAGATTCCCAGGTCGCTTCAATGATGGACAAAATTGGCCCCCAAATAATCCAGACCTCGATCCATGTGATTTTTTTCTTTGGGGGTACCTAAAGGAAAACATTTTTTCCGAAACGTCCATGTGATGTAATGGAGCTCAGAAGACTTATTCTTCAAGCTTGCAGCGAAATTACGGAAGACATATGCCGTAGGGTAATCACTAACTTCAGTGTTCGTTTGAAGGAAGTTAGGAAAATAAATGATGGACATATTGAGCATGTGCTGAGTTAGAACAAATCTCCATGGACGGCTCTTCATTGTAGTATATGTTCCATTCAGATTGTATTGACAATAAAGTTTATATTCAAAAACAAAGTGGTAACACATTTCGTGCGCCACCCTGTAGATATCACCTACAGGAAAATTAAAGAGATGTTTGGATAAATGAGAAATAGCTATCTGAATATCAAGAGCTGAGATGGAAAACCAGTACTAAAGAAAGAAGGGAAACCCGGAAGGTATAAGAAGTATACAGACAGTCTGTACAAGGGAAGGAAGTATTATATAACTGAAATATGACATGGATGAAACTGAAATGGTAGATACGACATTACAAGAAGAATTTGACAGAGCACGGAAAAACGTGAGTCGGAACAAGGACTGTTCAAAAATAACGTAATAAATCTAATTACAAAGAAAGCAGTTGCAAAATACCAACAAGAATTCGTCCCATAAAAATGGGAAAAATCGTAAAAGCCGACTTCGGGGACGATCTGTTTGAATTTCTGAGAAATGTAGGAACACTGAAGGTAATATTGACTCTACAACTTACGTTAGTACATATGGTAAGTGAAGGTAAAGCTACGTTTATAGGGTTCTCCGTGAAATTGTGAAGATAGCAGGCTTAAAATACAGGGAGTTATAAGACTCCAAGGGCATGAATGGGAAGCCGTGGTTGAGAAGGAAGTGAGACGGGGTTCTAGTGATCCCCGATGTTATTCAATCTGTAAACTGAGCAAGAAATAAGGGAAACCAAAGAAAAATTTCGAGTAAGAATTAAAGTTCAGGAAAAAGTAATGAAAATCTTCTCGAAATTCGAAATCTTCTCGGGTTTCCGTCCGGGTAGCCGGAGAATGACATTCATCGAAACGTCGCGGATTTTGCACGCAGCTATCCGGATGGACCCCTAGATGATTTCATCGGAAGTATACACCGGGAAAGCCTACATTCACGTGTAAATGACCTGGAGGTTTGCATTTCCCAGAGACAGCAAAAGACTTGGAGGAGCAGTTGAATTGAACGGAATTGACAGTTTCTTGACAGGTGGAACAGGTGGACAGGTGAACAGCATCAAAATAAAAACAAGTATAATGGAATATAGTCCAATCAAATCAAGTGATGATGAGCGAATTGGATTAGGAAACGAGACATTTAAAGTAAGTTTTGCTGTTTAGGCAGCCAAATAACTGATGATTACTGAAGTAGAGAGGATATAAACTGTAGACTGGCGAGGGCAAGAAACAGTTTCTGAAGAAGAGAAATTTGTTTACATCGAATATAGTATATCTGGCAGTCTTTTCTGTAGGTATTTGTCTGGAGTGTAGCCATTTACGGAAGTGAAATATGGACGATCAACAGATTAGTCAAGAAGAGAGTAGAGGCTTTTGGAATCTGGTGCTCCAGAAGAGTGCTGAAAGTTGGATGGTTAGATCTCTTAACTAATGAGGATATACTGAAAACAACTGGTGGAGACAAGAAATTTTTGGCACAATTTGACTGAAAGAAGTTATCGGTTGATAGGACACTGAGATATCAAAGGATCAAGTTAGTATTGGAGTAAAATATTGGGGATTCAAATTATAGAGAGAGACAAACTGCTGATTACAGGAAGCAGATTCTACATCTACATCTACATTTATACTCCGCAAGCCACCCAACGGTGTGTGGCGGAGGGCACTTTACGTGCCACTGTCATTGCCTCCCTTTTCTGTTCCAGTCGCGTATGGTTCGCTGGAAGAACGACTGTCTGAAAGCCTCGGTGCGCGCTCCAATCTCTCTAATTTTACATTCGTGATCTCCTCGGGAGGTATAATTAGGGGGAAGCAATATATTCGATACCTCATCCAGAAACGCACCCTCTCGAAACCTGGACAGCAAGCTACACCGCGATGCAGAGCATCTCTCTTGCAAAGTCTGCCACTTGAGTTTGCTAAACATCTCCGTAGCGCTATCACGCTTACCAAATAACCCTGTGACGAAACGCGCCGCTCTTCTTTGGAACTTCTCTATCTCCTCCGTCAACCCGATCTGGTACAGATTCCACACTGATGAGCAATACTCAAATATAGGTCGAACGAGTGTTTTGTAAGCCACCTCCTTTGTTGATGGACTACATTTTCTAAGGACTCTCCCAATGAATCTCAACACGGTACCCGCCTTACCAACAATTAATTTTATATGATCATTCCACTTCAAATCGTTCCGCACGCATACTCCCAGATATTTTACAGAAGTAATTGCTACCAGTGTTTGTTCCGCTTTCATATTATCATACAATAAAGCATCCTTCTTTCTATGTATTCGCAATACATTACATTTGTCTATGCTAAGAGTCAGTTGCCACTCCCTGCACCAAGTGACTATCCGCTGCACATCTTCCTGCATTTCGGTGCAATTTTATGATGCTGCAACTTCTCTGTATACTACAGCATCGTCCGCGAAAAGCCGCATGGAACTTCCGACACTATCTACTAGGACATTTATATACATTGTGAAAAGCAATGGTCCCATAACACTCCCCTGTCGCACGGCAGAGGTTACTTTAACGTCTGTAGACGTCTCTCCATTGATAACAACATGCTGTGTTCTGTTTGCTAAATATTCTTCAGCCACACAGCTGGTCTGATATTCCGTAGGCTCTTACTTTGTTTATCAGGCGACAGTGCGGAACTGTATCGAACGCCTTCCAGAAGTCAAGGAAAATAGCATATACCTGGGAGCCTTTATCTAATATTTTCTGGGTCTCATGAACAAATAAAGTGAGTTGGGTCTCACACGATCGCTGTTTCCGGAATCCATGTGGATTCCTACAGAGTACATTCTGGGTTTCCAAAAACGACATGATACTCGAGCAAAAAAAATTTTCTAAAATTCTACAACAGATCGACGTCAGAGATGTAGGTCTATAGTTTTGCCCATCTGCTCGACGACCCTTCTTGAAGACTGGGACTATCTGTGCTCTTATCCAATCATTTGGAACCTTAAGTTCCTCTAGAGGCATGCGGTACACGGCTGTTAGAAGGGGGGCAAGTTCTTTCGCAAGTTCTTTCTTCTGTTGAATGATTCCAGTTGCTTTTCTATTCCTTGGACACTTATTACGATGTCAGCCATTTTTTTCGTTTGTGCGAGGATTTAGAGAAGGAACTGCTTTGAAAAAAGGTGTTTAGTATTACAGTTTTACGCGTGTCATCCTCTGTTTCAATTCTATCATCATCCAAGAGTGTCTGGATAAGCAGTTTCGAGCCACTTACTGATTTAACTTAAGACCAGAACTTCCTAGGATTTTCTGTCAATTCGGTACATAGAATTTTACTTTCTAATTTGCTGAACGCTTGACGCATAGCCCTCCTTACGCTAACTTTGACATCGTTTAGCTTCTGTTTGTCTGAGAGGTTTTGGCTGCGTTTAAACTTGGAGTGAAGCTCTCTTTGCTTTCGCAGTACTTTCCTAAGTTTGTTGTTGAACCACGTTGGGTTTTTCCCGTCCTTCACAGTTTTACTCGGCACGTACCTGTCTAAAACGCATTTTACGTTTGCCTTGATCTTTTTCCATAAACACTCAACATTGTCAGTGTCGGAACAGAAATTTTCGTTTTGATCTGTTAGGTAGTCTGAAATCTGCCTTCTATTACTCTTGCTAAACAGATAAACCTTCCTCCATTTTTTTATATTCCTATTAACTTCCATATTCAGGGATTCTGCAACGGCCTTATGATCACTGATTCCCTGTTCTGCACTTACAGAGTCGAAAAGTTCGGGTCTGTTTGTTATCAGTAGGCCGAGGGTTCAGAAGCACGTAAGCTGCAGTAGTTCTTCAGATATGAAGAAGCTTGTTCATAACAAAGCAGCATGGAGAGCTGCATCAAACCAGTCTTTGGACTGAATACCCATCAGCAACATTAATCCACTGAAGTCTATTATAATCCTGGCAGTGGAACAAATTTTCATCGCTTTTGTTTGGTTGGTAAGGTGGGAAGTAGCGTTGCCGTACATTTCCTCAAATACGCTAAAGTTGTGTAATACATTTGAACCCTCTCCGCAGTTACTCCAGACGTAAGGGCGTATGGCATTTTTGACGGTGATCCATACATCGGATGGTGACATTAAGAAGGGCTGCTTACTTGGTACATTTAGAGAGGTTTAGGCTGGGTGCCAACAGCGGATCTCACCATCTCGCTTCTTTCATCATACAACACAAATGCGACAGAGAACTGTGTATGCACCCATTACAGTCAGCTACACCCAACAGATACGCTTATAAGACATACCCACGGCTCGTGGGAAGAAAAATCTTTCCAGTTAGGTAGCAGGACATAAGCCTCGGAATATGCCACCAGCAACACATTAAGACATTATGTATCTTTAGAACCACAGCCAGTTTGAGTGCAACCGGCTGCGGTGGCCGAGCGGTTCTAGGCACTTCAGTCCGGAACCGAGCTGCTGCTACGGTCACAGGTTCGAATCCTGCCTCGGTCATGGCTGTGTGTGAAGTCGTTATGTTAGTGAGGTTTAAGTAGTTCTACGTTCTAGGGGACTGATGACTTCAGATGTTAAGACCCATAGTTCTCAGAGCCATTTGAACCATTTTCAACCAGTCTGAGTGCAATGTCCTACAATTGAGTCAACGCGCTCAATATTTAATTTGTTTTTGAAACCGTAGCATACTAAATATCATATACTTTTATTTATCGTATATTACACTGAAGAAAGACTTAAAATTAAAACAAAGTTCGAGTAAGTGTGAATGGTGGTATGCTGGGAACTGACGGAATTGGGTAGACGATAGTACAAATACATGTTTTCGTCTAAAATATAAGTGAGCCAAACTAACTGACTAATGTCATTCTCTCGTCTGCTGTGTGTAAATGGCTTCTCTATTATTATACTTTTACTAATGATTAGATTCTTATTAAAACGTAATCTCTCATTTGTATAAGAATGCATTTCGAGTTACATTGAAAACATGCGTCGTAGCAATAATGCAAATACTCTGATATTTGCTGCAGTCGAAATGACGATGTTGGAATAAGGCAAATTCGTAGATATACTGTGTGATGGATTAGACGAATGAGTCCTCTGAATAAAAAGTCCAATGTGTAACGATGACCTAAGTGAACACCTGTTCCCATTCAATATTCATATGGATTGGCTTGCACGGATCCGCAGTTCGTGGTCGTGCGGTAGCGTTCTCGCTTCCCACGCCCGGGTTCCCGGGTTCGATTCCCGGCAGGGTCAGGGATTTTCCCTGCCTCGTGATGACTGGGTATTGTGTGATGTTAGTTTGGTTTAAGTAGTTCTAAGTTATAGGGGACTGATAACCATAGCTGTTAAGTCCCATAGTGCTCAGAGCCAAACCCTAGGCTTGCACGGAACATATTATATTTGATACACTAACAGGTTTCCTTACTAAGAAATGTATTTATTCGGTTTGGTATCAAAACATCCAAGACTGCAGAACTGCTGTCTGAGCTGTGAGTCGTGTGCCATCGAAATTCAACAGAATTTATATTTTGATCGAAAGAGTCCAGTCAGCAAGAGTAGGTCAATTGATTACCACTTCCACGTAGTTGCAATCGAAGTACACTATGTGACGGTACGCAGATAATGGGAATTGTAGCCCACATTCCTGTAGTATTTGGTATTGCAAACTGGCTTACGGACGTCGAAATAATTCAAACTATAGCTTCTCTTCTACGATGGGCTCATGTGCACAGCGAGATATCGTTCCAAAGATTCGTAGCAAATACTGGTAGGACAAACCATGAGGCAGGTGTCAAAATAATGAAGATATGAACGCAGTCGCTCTTCCTGCACAGTTTAAATGATACTATGTGGTTTTAATTCGTTTCTCTCTGTCGGATTTTTTTTTTTCAGTACTTATTCCTTATCAGTTACTGTAGAGGGTCTCCTTGTTACATCACTAGAGGCGGTTGTAATTGCATGTAGTGAATAAATTATAATCCATTCCTTTGTTTTTCGTTTCGTCGATGCCTCATTAACACTCCCGTAAACATTACATACCAACTATTTATTTTTCATTCTGAAATCGGTTTCTTCTTCTGTGACGCAGATCATTGCTTACGCTAAGGGATGAGTTCTTATGGACACAGATTCGTAGTCACGTAGGATTTGTCCTGTGCGTAACAATACTGTTAACTGTTAACTGTTTGTGTGACGTACGTACTTCTAAGATGGGGACTGGGATGTAGTCGGACTTTCTGTGTATGGAAATTGGATAAAAACTGGTGCCCGGATCCTATACGACCCTGGCTCATCTTCCAGGCTCTCAGGTGTGTTGGCGCTGCTCCTTGCTTGTCCGAACAGAATTGAAAAAGTCTGTTGATCGACGCCTGGTGAACTGGAATGGTCATGTACTACTCTCCTGTGTCTGTTGAACCTACGATCATAATGAATGAAAGTTGGCGATTTTGGATAGCGTTTCATCGTCTTATTTGTTGATGGAGATCCACATCTGGCGGCGCGGAGGATCATAATGAGGCGCCTTCATTAGTGTAAGATGCGCATCAGCCCTAGACTGACTTCATAGTACAAAGCAGTATACTGAAACCAGTTTCAGGGTTAGCTATTGACTTTCTCATGCTTTTCCTTGTGATTTTTGCCCAAACATGAAAAGTAGTCTGGATAATGAAAGCGAAGGCATCAGTGTCACACCGCTGTTGTCATACATTAGCTATTGAGTAAAAGTTTCACGAAACATTTCCGTCGAAAGGCTTCCTTGTAATCACATTAGATTAAAATGCAAATATAATAAATTTGCATTTAGATTAAAGAGCGCGGAATTCCAGTCAGGCAAAAAAATGTTTGTATTTCATCTCGCCGACGCAGCTGTGGCGCGCCCAATACGGAGGAGAGGGGCAGACTTGGCGGAGAACCGGGGCGGTCGTCTCCGGTAAACAGAGCTGCCGACCTCCTCGGCCAGATGCGAGATACAAGGACGTTTTTTTCTTATTTCTCAAGAAGATAATCTTTCTCTTTTTTACTTTCTCTCTCTCTCTCTCTCTCTCTCTCTCTCTCACACACACACACACACACACACACACACACACACACACACTCGCTCTCGCGCTGCCTTCTTAGCCCTCAACCCCCAATTTCTTGTATTTTTGTGTCCGTTGTTCGAAAGAGGATTTCCGTATTGTATAACGGGGCGTTGTGGCCACACAGATATATAACATACCTTAATGACTGCGAGTCACAGAAAGACTTGGTAAGGCAATACGCAATCACTATACAAAATAAAAGTGGGACTGTAGACTAAAGAAAATTTCTTGCTAGATGCCATATGGTATTTATTCAAAAACACCTGTATACATGCTTGAGGTCGTACATTGTCGTTCATACTCCATTTGTTTGGAAGTTTTCAACCTCGTTTCTTGTCTGAAACAACTTAAAACTTAGCAATAGAACAGTTTATTCTGACAAGTTGATATGAACTCTTTCTGAACATTCTCGCCAATATCAAAGAAACAGATCAAACAAAGACTGAATATTGCTGTAGAAAACTCGGACTTTCTTCTGGTGGAGGAGAGGACTAATTTTTTCACAGAGATTACTGCTGCGTATTTACGGGGCCAAAACCAAAAAGCCAACTCTTTTCGGCATTTCAAATTAACCTTCTATCGACTTGAAACAGTTGTCTGAGATCCGTAAAGAATTACACGCGACGTTGCTTTTAATTATATCGAATCAGTCGTAGTAAACACTTTACTGGAATCTTAAAGAGACTTTTGCCAATACTGAATAGGTCACTGGAAGGAACTGGTTACTTGCACCCAAAAATATTTCTTATTTTGTTGATTCATAACAATGTCTGTCAATCAAAAATACAGAGCTAGAAGCACAAACGTAATTGATGAAAGTCATTAACAGTAAAGATTCGGAAAGTAGAACGAAGAATGTTCAAAAACTAAGCATACCAAAAAGAGTAGTCTTCATACAAGGTATGGAGTCACATTTGGCGGTCCTCTGCGTCAGTATTCACTTGGTGAAAACTAGGTCTTACAAGTTTTACGTGGCAGAAACTGCCACCGAGACTACGTTGGTACAATGGCGCTAACTATGCCCACGAAAATAACGAACTACTTGATAATGGAATTGATAGGGTACAACAATAGAAACAGAAATCTAAATATGATGCCAAGTATACATCATATAAAAATACGAGTGTTCAATACGGTGCATATAACTTACATGGTTCAAAAATGGCTCTGAGCACTATGGGACTCAACTGCCGTGGTCATCAGTCCCCTAGAACTTAGAACTACTTAAACCTAACTAACCTAAGGACATCACACACATCCATGCCAGAGGCAGGATTCGAACCTGCGACCGTAGCAGTCACACGGTTCCGGACTGCGCGACAACTTACATGGTTCAGTTAGAACCGATAAGGTAAGAGCACTTCAGTCTTGATCTTCCATTCTTATTACCTCAGGGTTCTTGTACGAATTTTATATTAATCACCTTTCAATGTAACTTGTACCTATTTTCCTCAGATTTTCGAAGATCTTGTACCGTTTGCAATTATTGAACGCATTTTCCCGATCGAGAAATCCTTTGAAAGGGTATAGACTTTTCATTAGTCTTGCTTCCATTATGAAGCTACGACCGTGCTGGACACTACGCACTTTATATTGAATAGCCCCCATGTGCTATCGCACCAAAATATAGACACTGCTGGCCATTAAAATTGCTAAACCATGAAGATAACGTGCTACAGACGCGAAATTTAACCGACAGGAAGAAGATGCTGTGATCAGCTTTTCAGGGCATTCACACGAGGTTGGCGCCGGTGGTGACACCTATTACGGGCTGACGTGATGAAATTTTCCAACCGATTTCTCATACACAAACAGCAGTTGACCGGCGTTGACTAGTGAAACGTTGTTGTGATGCCTCGTGTAAGGGGGAGAAATGGGTATCATCACGTTTCCGACTTCGATAATGGTGGCATTGTAGCCTATCGCGATTGCGGTTTATAGTATCGCGACATTGCTGCTCGCGTTGGTCGAGATCCAATGACTGTTAGCAGAATATGCAATCGGTGGGTCCAGGAGGGTAATACGGAGCGCCTTACTGGATCCCAACGGTCTACTATCACTAGCATTCGAGAAGACAGGCATCTTATCCGCATGGCTGTAACGGATCGTGGGGCCACGTCTCGATCCCTGAGTCAACAGATGGCGACGTTTGCCAGACAACGATCAGCACGAACAGTTCAACGACGTTTGCAGCAGCATGGACTATCAGCTCGGAGACCATGGCTTCGGTTACCCTTGACGCTGCATCACAGACAGGACCGCCTTCGATGGTGTACTCAACAACGAACCTGGGTGCACGAATGGCAAAATGTAACTTTTTGCGATGAATCCAGGTTCTATTTACAGCAGCATGATGGTCGCATCCGTGTTTGACGACATCGCGGTGAATGCACATTGGAAACATGTATTCGTCATCGCCATACTGGCGTAGCACCCGGCGTAATGGTATGGGGTGCCATTGGTTACACGTCTCGGTCACCTCTTGTTCACATTGACGGCACTTTGAACAGTGGACGTTAAATTTCAGATGCTTTACGACCCGTGGCTCTACCCTTCATTCGATCCCTGCGAAACCCTACATTTGAGCAGGATAATGCACGACCGCATGTTGCAGTTCCTGTACGGGACTTTCTGGATACAGAAAATGTTCGACTGCTGCCCTGGCCAGCACATTCTACAGATCTCTCAGCAATTGAGTACGTCTGGTCAATGGCGGCCTAAGAACTGGCTCGTCACTATACGCCAGTCACTACTCTTGATGAACTGTGGTATCGTGCTGAAGCTGCAACGGCAGCTGTACCTGTACACGCGATCCAAGCTCTGTGTGACTCAATGCCCAGGCGTATCAAGGCCGTAATTACGGAAAAAGGTGGTTGTTCTGGGTACAGATTTCTCAGGATCTATGCACCCAAATTGCGTGAAAATGTAATCACATGTCAGCTCTCGTATGATATATTTGTTCAATGAATACCCGTTTATCATCTGCATTTCGTCTTGGTGTACCAATTTTAATGGCCAGTAGTGTATATTTTACACTCAACACTCAGCTTAATTGAGCGGTCCAGAGATGTGGCTGGTCTCAACGTTTGGCTACGTTTTTCTTCTTAGGGTGCCAGCCCACATCTTTCGAAAACTCAGTTTTTAAGGTGAAATAAAAACATAAAAATAACTCAGGCAGGTATTACGAAGAAATTTAAAATTATTAAGTCACTTACGTTGATTTATAGTTTGAACTAGTAGTTTGTTTCTATTTTTCCACGAACAGTCTTCAATATATTGAGTAAAACTTAAAATGTAATCTGTGGGGCTTCTACGTAAAGGCAGCCGTTAATAACTGATGCTACAACACTCCACTATAACATTCATATGTCGCGATCACGGCACTCGAAAGTCTGTTCACAATTCACAAAATACACTGTTGTCTGCTGTCCTAAACCACTATATTGCGCTCAACCTAATCGTTTTCGAACGTCTCTACATACATACTTGTCTCCTATCGTGGCTACCAACGGAATACTACCCCGATAAGTGCGGCACGTCCGGCTCTTAGCGTGGCTCTAACTCCCCTCCCAAAGATGGCCGCCCTTTGCATCCTAGAGGGGGCTGCCTACCTCAAAACAATGTTTGACCCAAGAAATTACAAATATTCCAAAACTAAACACATAATCGCATATGATACCTTGAAGAACAAGAAAATTTTCCGGGCAATAACAATTTAAAGTCCAATTTTTTGTATCTGCCACCGTTTATCACAATTAATGTTAACGCGGCTCCATTTTGCTTTTCCCGGACTTTTGATACTGAACATAAATAAATAAATAAATAAAAATACATACCTAATTACTCACCTAACTCTTTAAACTTTAAAATCCTGCGCTAGTTTCGTCTCTTTAAATTTATTTATTACCAGAAACACAGTTCCTTTCAGTCGAATCCCATATTCCGACCTCTCATTCTAAAATGGTACATATTCTGCTAAATGGGATATGATTGCTCGATGCAGCTCTACTTGCTGCATCCGTAAACACTTTGTTCATGTCAATCGGTCAAAGCACTGATGGGATATTAGCTTCTGAACTTACATATTTTACAATTTTTAAGACTACAACAAATCTTAAATTATTATATATTTTTGTGGCCCTTCTACATAATTTAGCTTCACATAATTTTCTGTCCATCAGTGCCAGCTAGCACCTTCGTGTCACTGTTAGTTCTGTTTTTATCAATTTTTCTCTGGCATATAAATTTCTCCATTCGCGCAAATACGGCCCCAAGCTTTCACTCGGAATTTTTCCAAGGCCGCGTAATCGCTAGCCGCTCGCCGCGGCCGCCTAGCAACAGCCAGCCGCGTGCTCTGCGGCCAACTGCCGTTGTAATTTCCCCCCCACAGCTTGTGCTCTCACAAAGCGCAACTTCAGAACTGCTAGTGCCTTCACCTTTTCTGAAGCCAACGAGATAGTCATCTAAAACTTCCAAAGTATTTTTTTCCATTCCTCTGTATATTATTCTTGTCAGCAACTATCACACATGAACTGTTAAAGTGATTGTGCTATAATTCTCGCACTTTTGAGCTCTTGCACTCATTGGAATTGTGTTACTGGTATTTTTCCGAAACTCAGATGTTATAACGCCGGTCTCATACATTCTACATACCAACGTGAACAGTCGTTTTGTTGGCACTTCCACAAACGGTTTTCAAAATTGTGATGGAATGTTATCTATCCCTTCTGCCATATTTGATTTTGAGTCTTCCAAATCTCTTTTAAGTTCTAAGACTGGGTCCCTGTCTCTTCTATATCGGCTTCTGTTTCTGCTTCAGACCTCGTAGAGGCCTTCAGTATATTCTTTCCACTTACCTGCTCTCTCCTCTGCATTTAATAGTCGAATTCTAATTACAGCCTTCTTGTTACCGTCCTAGCTTCTAATTTCACCGAAGGTTTCTTTGACTTTTCTACATGCTGAGTCAGCCCTTCCGAAAATAATTTATTCTTCGATTTCTTCACATTTCCCAATCAGCAATTTTACCTTAGCTACCCTGCGCTTCTATTTTATTGAATTCCTAAGCGACTTGTATTTCTGTATACCTGAATTTACCTAAACATTTTTGTACACCTTCTTTCAGCGATCAGCTGAAGGTTTCTTCTGTTACCTATGAGTTCGTCGCAGTTACCCTATTTGTATTATGTTTTTCTTTTCAACTTCTGTGCTTGTCTTTCTTAGACATGTTGATTCTTCTTCAACTAAACTACCTACTGAGCAGTTAGTTATCGCATTATCTGTCGCCTGACTGACCTCAAAGCGTATCTCTTAATTCTTTAGGACTTCCATATCCAACTTCTCTGCGTACTGATTCTTTCTGGCTAGTCTCTTGAACTTCATCCTTACTGTACTGGATCTGTGTCTATATCTCCTCTTGAGTACCCCTTATAATCAATTACCTGTTTTCGGCACGTCTGTCTGACGATAATGAAATCTAAGTGAAAGACTACCGTATCTCCAGGCCATTTCCAAGCATATTTCCTCCTCTTGAGATTCTTGAACAGAGTATTCGCTGTTACAGCTGAAATTTACCGAGAATCCAATTAGTCTTTCTCCTCTCTCATTCCTTCTACCAAGCTCAAATTTTCCCGTAACGTTTTCTTCTATTCCTTCACCTAAAACGCATTCCAGTCCGCCATGACTATTAGATTTTCGTCTCCCTTTACGTATTGAACTTTTAACTATTTGCGGGAAAGATAAACTTTTAGTAACTTGTAGATACGACATCGTGAATTTACTTGATAGTTTTGAGGTACCGACATGCTCTGATTTAGCCAACAACGGGATTGTTTACTTAAATACTAGTAGATAGTACTAATAGGTGAACAGTGAAACCAGAAAGCCGCCCACTGCTGCAGATACAATATGCGATTTGCTCCGAGCAAGGAAACAGAAGAGCTATAATTTGGCCTCGTATTCTGAAAGACCTGGACACACAAAATCGCATCCGACCATCCCCTTTTAGGCTTGCCGTGATTCCCCTGACTCACGTGAGATAAAACGTTGGATTCTTTCTTTGGAAACGGACGGCCGATTGCCTCCTTCATACCTGCGTAACCAATCGGATCCCGAAGATCACATCTCATCAGCGACGGAACGTGAACTCTAATCTTCTAATTTCACTTCTACGGTTTGCTTGCTAAGCTTCAACATGTTTTAACTGAATTTTGTGACAGCTGAACTGAAAGTCTGGCGGAGATATTTCTCTACCGCAAAGAGCTACAGTATTTTAGTGAATTTTGATGTTGAGGTAATACAGTAAGTGTTAATGAATCCAAAAATAGAAAGATATTTGCAGGAAATATATTTTTCCTTTGCGTTTCACATCAGTTCAAAGGAAAAACTACAAACAACCAATGCAGTAAGAAGTGATATGGCCCAATAATACACTCCTGGAAATGGTAAAAAGAACACATTGACACCGGTGTGTCAGACCCATCATACTTGCTCCGGAAACAGCGAGAGGGCTGTACAAGCAATGATCACACGCACGGCACAGCGGACACACCAGGAACCGCGGTGTTGGCCGTCGAATGGCACTAGCTGCGCAGCATTTGTGCACCGCCGCCGTCAGTGTCAGCCAGTTTGCCGTGGCATACGGAGCTCCATCGCAGTCTTTAACACTGGTATCATGCCGCGACAGCGTGGACGTGAACCGTATGTGCAGTTGAAGGACTTTGAGCGAGTGCGTATAGTGGGCATGCGGGAGGCCGGGTGGACGTGCCGCCGAATTGCTCAACACGTGGGGCGTGAGGTCTCCACAGTACATCGATGTTGTCGCCAGTGGTCGGCGGAAGGTGCACGTGCCCGTCGACCTGGGACCGGACCGCAGCGACGCACTGATGCACGCCAAGACCGTAGGATCCTACGCAGTGCCGTAGGGGACCGCACCGCCACTTCCCAGCAAATTAGGGACACTGTTGCTCCTGGGGTATCGGCGAGGACCATTCGCAACCGTCTCAATGAAGCTGGGCTACCGTCCCGCACACCGTTAGGCCGTCTTCCGCTCACGCCCTAACATCGTGCAGCCCGCCTCCAGTGGTGTCGCGACAGGCGTTAATGGAAGGACGAATGGAGACGTGTCGTCTTCAGCGATGAGAGTCGCTTCTACCTTGGAGCCAATGATGATCGTATGCGTGTTTGGCGCCGTGCAGGTGAGCGCCACAATCAGGACTGCATACGACCGAGGCACACAGGGCCAACACCCGTCATCATGGTGTGGGGAGCGATCTCCTACACTGGCCGTACACCTCTGGTGATCGTCGAGGGGACACTGAATAGTGCACGTTACATCCAAACCGTCATCGAACCCATCGTTCTACCATTCCTAGACCGGCAAGGGAACTTGCTGTTCCAACAGGACAATGCACGTCCGCATGTATCCCGTGCCACCCAACGTGCTCTAGAAGGTGTAAGTCAATTACCCTGGCCAGCAAGATCTCCGGATCTGTCCCCCATTGAGCATGTTTGGGACTGGATGAAGCGTCGTCTCACGCGGTCTGCACGTCCAGCACGAACGCTGGTCCAACTGAGGCGCCAGGTGGAAATGGCATGGCAAACCGTTCCAAAGGACTACATCCAGCATCTCTACGATCGTCTCAATGGGAGAATAGCAGCCTGCATTGCTGCGAAAGGTGGATATACACTGTACTAGTGCCGACATTGTGCATGCTCTGTTGCCTGTGTCTATGTGCCTGTGGTTCTGTCAGTGTGATCATGTGATGTATCTGACACCAGGAATGTGTCAATAAAGTTTCCCCTTCCTGGGACAATGAATTCACGGTGTTCTTATTTCAATTTCCAGGAGTGTATATATATTCTCCTACGGCGTTAAGGAGCGTCCGAGCGAGTCGTCTTCTCGTCTGTTGGTAACATGTCCCCCCCCCCCCCCCGCCCCTCCCCTGGCAGTAGGGAATCAATATGCTCCAGGCGTCTTCTTCAGCAACCGCGTCTCATACCCGTAACACCTAAGATGTCGAAGTCATGTGCAAATACATATAAGTGGTGAAGCCTTTTATCCAATTAACGGCATTCGTCCTGGTTTCTGGGAACTATATTCTGTCTGGGTGCCGCATAACGTCAGGAAAGATACTCTCCGTGACAGTAATGCCAGCACTCGTTTTGTGAGCCGCCAGCAGTCGCCGGTGGCTTCGCAAGTCTGGCGGCGCGCATCTAATCAACGACTGCAGATATACAGGGTGTTACAAAAAGTTACGGCCTAAATTTCAGGAAACATTCCTTACACACAAAGAAAGAAAATATGTTAGGTGGACATGTGTCTGGAAACGCTTACTTTCCATGTTAGAGCTCATTATATTGCTTCTCTTCAAATCACATTAATCATGGAATGGAAACACACAGCAACAGAAGGTACCAGAGTGACTTCAAACACTTTGTTACAGGAAATTTTCAAAATGTCCTCCTTTAGCGAGGATACATTCATCCACCATCCGTCGCATCGAATCCCTGATTCGCTGATGCAGACCTGTGAATGGCGTATTTTATCACAGCCGTCCACAATACGAGCACGAAGAGTCTGTACATTTGGCACCGGGGTTGCGTGGACAAGAACTTTCAAATGGCCCCATAAATTAAAGTCAAGTGGGTTGAGGTCAGGAGAGCGTGGAGGCAATGGAATTTGTCTGCCTCTACCAATAAATCGGTCACCGAATCTGCTGCTGAGAAGCGTACGAAAACTTCAACTGAAATGTGCAGGAGCTCCAACGTGCATGAACCACATGTTGTGTCGTACTTGTAAAGGCACATGTTCCAGCAGCACAGGTAGAGTATCCCGTATGAAATCATGATAACGTGCTCCATTGAGCGTAGGTGGAAGAACATGGGGCCCAATCAAGGCATCACCAATAATTCCTGCCCAAACGTTCACACAAAATCTGTGTTGATGACGTGATTGCACAATTGGGTGCGGATTCTCGTCAGCCCACACATGTTGACTGTGAAAATTTACAATTTGATCACGTTGGAATGAAGCCTCATCCGTAGAGAGAACATTGGCACTGAAATGAGGATTGACACATTGTTGGATGAACTATTCGCAGAAGTGTACCCGTGAAGGCCAATCAGCTGCTACACACGCTGTACATTGTACGGAAACAACTGGTTCTCCCGTAGCACTCTCCATACAGTGACGTGGTCAACGTTACCATGTACAGCAGTAACTTCTCTGACGCTGACATTAGGGTTAGAATGTTCCGAGCTCCCTAAGACGCCGATCAATTTCTTTGAATGTTTTCCAGTCGGGACACATTCGTTCTGGAAATCTGTCTCGATACATACGTACCGCGCCACGGCTATTGCCCCGTGCTAATCGATACAGCAAATAGGCATCTGCCAACTCCGCATTTGTAAACATTGCACTGACTGCAAAACCACGTTCGTGATGAACACTAACCTGTTGATGCTACTTAGTGATGTGCTTGATGCTAGTACTGTAGAGAAATGAGTCGCATTTCAACATAAGCAATTGGGCCAACTGGCGGTGAATAGAGGAAGTGCAGTACATACTGACGTAACTAAAATGGGCTCTAACATGGAAATTAAGCGTTTCCGGACACATGTCCACATAACATCTTTTCTTTATTTGTGTCTGAGGAATGTTTCCTGAAAGTCTGGCCATACCTTTTTGAAACACCCTGTAGTGGCGCAAGGGTCAGATCAATGGAGCGTAGCCGCTGGAGAGTAGCGAGTTTCCCATTCACCCTCATGTAACACAACGAACGCAGCGACGTAGGTAGAAAAAGGGTGTATTCCAGGCAACTTCGGGATGCCGCTGTGCAACCGTGTTGCAGTTTTGCTGCTGCTCGTAAAATCGATAATAATCTTTCGTACTGGGCATGCGAGCCGAAGGCTGTACGCTACTAAAGAGCTGAGGTCAATCAAGAACATTCCGACATGGGCGAGTGATGGTGAAATGCGTCTCGGGGGGAACCGGTAGTTGTAGAGAGCTTGGTGCCACTTCAGCTGTCAGAGTACACGTCAGATTGACGTGGGCCGAGGTCCACATGCTCCGCATGGTTTCAGGCAGAGTCCTCGTGGGCGGCTATAGATATGAATTAGACGGATACCGCTAGCCTACTGTGGCTACTGCGGCTGTGTCAAGGTGGCGAATCGGACTTGATCGACGCTCACGAAATGTCCATGTGCTGCTGGAAATCTGTCGGCCATCTTAACCGTCAAGGGACGAACACGCGCCAATTAATTCAATTTTGAGGCAAGACAGGCGTTGACATAATATGTTCGTAGGAGCATGTTGCTCTGTATTAGAGCGTGTGTCCGGTGTAGTAGTCGCGGTACGTAGCTGCCACCACGAGGAAGCATTACAAGAGCACTGCACCCCCAAACATTTAAGTGCGAGTACCTTGCCAAAGGGCTCCACAATTGTTTGTGGGAGCCCTCCTTAAACTATATTTATTTTGTCTTCTTCTTGTTGATAGCACAACCAGTTTCCACCCCATAATGGAGCAGCCACTGAGGCGCCCTGTCTACTTCATCCCCTGATCTGGCCAGGAACACCACATTTTCGGCGAATGCACCGCAACGATACATGACGTCCCGTATGCATATGCCTTCCCCTCGCCGCAGTAGGCCACGCAAGGCTGGTTCGCGCGCTGCCGCAAATAATATGCCAGATAAGGGACATCCTTGTCGCATTTGCCATGCAATAACATTGTGACGAGACTGGTAACTGTTTGCTATCATGCCGGAATGCTCCCTGTAGATCAGCCGGAGGACCACCCCTGTGGACGTCAGAGAGAGGCCCAAACGTCCCAAATCCACGCGTAGGAATACTATTATATAGCACTAAGCTCCTAAAGATGTATAAATGTTGTTTACACTACCTAAGCACGTCTGATCTGTGTAGGTTGCTTTCCCGATTGTGGCGTGGAGACGGGCGCAGAGGCTGCAGACGAAGATCTTGAAGTACGTGTTGGGGAGCTTGAATTGGCGAATGCCCTGCCGGCTACAACCATCACAAGACTCGGTTTCGGTACCGTGATGACAACGCCGTCCGTGAATTCCGTGTGGATAGTATAATCATGAAGGATCAGTTCTCGAGAAGTTTGGAGCCACTTGTGGCCAGTAAGGTCATGAAAAGTGCGATAGAATTCGTGGGGTAAACCTTTTGGCGCTGGCAATGTGTTCGGTGCTCCTCGGGGCAAAGCCGATGTCTCTCGTCGGATGCGAGGGGTGACAACAGATGTCATCGTGTGCCACATCTATAGAGGTACTCTCCGAAATCACGAGGATCCCGCAGATCTTCCACATCAAAGGGCGAACGTATGCAACCTGTCCATTTGTATAATAGCGCGTCCGCCTCCTCCGTGTTTATCGGTTTGGTGATCTGACGTTTCAGATGGCTCTAAGCACTATGGACTTAATATCTGAGGTCATCAGTCCCCTAGACTTAAAACTACTAAACCTAACTAACCTAAGGACACGACACACATCGATACAGGATTTGAACCTGCGACCGTAGCAGCAGCGCGGTTCGAGACTGAAGCACCTATAACCGCTCTTCCACAGCGGCCGGACAGCTGACACTTGCTGTGACGCCTCTCATGCACAGTGTAATAGACTGACGTCATTCTGTCTTGCACTCTCACGCAGACGCGGATGCCTTCTAGCTGCTCTGCTGTGACGCAGAAAAGACAGGCTTTGATGCCTTGCCCGGCCAACTGTGTGTTCGGATGATGGCGGTTGGGTCGCGAGCTCGCGAAATGCTGTTTAGTAAAACGCCGATGTTACTCTTCGGCAACTCGATCTGTCACGTCCGTATGTCTTCCGGGTCTTTTGGAGTGGAGATTTGTCACATCCTAGCCACCATTCTAACGAGGAAGCGTACGTAGGCAAGCGCCTGAGGCAACGGCGTCACATGTCAGCAACCACTCACTGACATGCTTCCTCGCCAAGGGAGGTGACGTTTAGCATCCATGGGCCTAAACTGCTTCAGGTGGTTTTCGGGATAAGTTGACAGTTCAGATAGACGCTAGACGATCTGTGAAGGCCATCGGCCAGATTTCTGCCTCACTGGTCGCTGTGCGGGGACTACTGAAGTTTTGTGTCCTATCCAGTCGACTAGCAGAGTGACTGGTAAAGTGCTTATATCCACGCTGGTTCCTGCTGGATAGGAGCTATCGCTTGGAGCGACAGGCCATGTACCAGCGTGTGCAGTGACTAGCATGGGACGTGATGCGGTCTTCGGGCTGAGGGACACTGTTAAAATCGGCAGTGTAAAGATCCGAGTTTCCCTGCAAAAGTGGGACCACCTCCTCCGAATACGTCTCTCTCTCCGCGATATGAAGTCGCAGAGGTCGCATGTACGTTAAGGAGACGGAGCTTGTGAACTGCGGTGACAACAGAGGGCACAAACGGAAAGTAACTGAGCGATCTTTTAATCAATGGTATACAGATTTGTAGCGAAGCAGCAAAGGTTAACGTTAGGTATTGTGGAGGGCCAAGCACCAATCAATTCTGAGAATGAAACTATACAATATAGAGGGCATGCCACATGCATGAATAATTGTGTGGGCATCCACTGTCCTGATTAGAGCAGTGTATGTTAGTGAACAAACCAGAAAAATCCCCTCCTCTATACATAATATGAAGTGATTCCTTACTTTAGTTCCAATGAGTTATTCTTTGAAGCAGCTTGAAGGAGAATGCTTTTATTATTATTTCTTTCTTACCTCAGACGTTATGTCTGGTCAGAAGTAGAATGTGACGCGGACCTTGATCAAGCGTGACTTCTTTTTAACTGTACGGTATATGTTATGTTGCATTTAGGAACTTTCGGGTAATTGAACGTGTATCAATAATTACGGATTTCTGTAGTTGTATATATAAGTTTGGATGTAGCTGTATTGCATTGATGTACTGGTGGATATTGTGTGGTATGACTCCTGTAGTTGATAGTATAATTGGTATAATGTCAATTGTATCCTGATGGCACATATCCTTGACTTCCTCAGCCAGTTGGATATATTTTTCAATTTTTTCTCCTGTTTTCTTTTGTATATTTGTTGTATTAGATATGGATATTTCGGTTAGTTGTGTTAATTTCTTCTTTTTATTGGTGAGTATGATGTCAGGTTTGTTATGTGGTGTTGTTTTATCTGTTATAATGGTTCTGTTCAGTATAATTTGTATTCATAGTGCTCCAGTACATTTTGTGGTGCATACTTGTATGTGGGAACGTGTTGTTTTATAAGTTTATGTTGTAAGGCAAGCTGTTGATGTATTATTTTGCTTCATTGTCATGTCTTCTGGGGTATTCTGTTTTTGCTAGTATTCTACATCCGCTTGTAATGTGATCTACTGCTTCTATTTGTTGTTTGCAAAGTCTGCGTTTATCTGTTGTGGTTTTGGGATCTTTAATAATATGCTTGCTGTAATATCTGGTGTTTATTGTTTGATCCTGTATTGCAATCATCAATCCTTCCGTCTCACTGTATATATTGCATTTTCTTAGCCATGTGTTGGATGCGTCTTGATTGATGTGTGGCTGTGTTAGTTAGATGATACGGGTGCTTGCCATGTAGTGTTTTCTTTTTCCAATTTACTTTCTTCGTATCTGTTGATGTTATGTGATCTAAAGGGTTGTAGAAGTGGTTATGAAATTGCAGTGGTGTAGCCGATGTATTTATATGAGTGATTGCTTTGCGTATTTTGCTAGTTTCTGCTCGTTCTAGAAAGAATTTTCTTAAATTGTCTACCTGTCCATAATGTAGGTTTTTTATGTCGATAAATCCCATTCCTCCTTCCTTTCTGCTTAATGTGAATCTTTCTGTTGCTGAATGTATGTGATGTATTCTATATTTGTGGCATTGTGATCGTGTAAGTGTATTGAGTACTTCTAGGTCTGTGTTACTCCATTTCACTACTCCAAATGAGTAGGTCAATATTGGTATAGCATAAGGATTTATAGCTTTTGTATTGTTTCTTGCTGTCAATTCTGTTTTCAGTATTTTTGTTACTCTTTGTCTATATTTTCCTTTTAGTTCTTCTTTAATATTTGTATTATCTATTCCTATTGTTTGTCTGTATCCTAGATATTTATAGGAATCTGTTTTTCCCGTCGCTTCTATGCAGTCGCTGTGGTTATCCAATATGTAATCTTCTTGTATAGTGTGTTTTTCCTTGACTATGCTATTTTTCTTACATTTGTTTGTTCCAAAAGCCATATTTATATCATTGCTGAATACTTCTGTTGTCTTTAGTAATTGTTTGAGTTGTTGATTTGTTGCTGCCAGTAGTTCTAGATCATCCATGAATAGCAAATGTGTGATTTTGTGTGGGTGTGTTCCAGTAATATTGTATCCATAATTTGTATTATTTAGCATGTTGGATAGTGGGTTCAGAGCAAGACAGAACCAGAAAGGACTTAATGAGTCTCCTTGGTATATTCCACGCTAAATCTGTATTGGCTGTGATGTAATATTATTTTAATTTGTTTGGATATTAAGTGTGGTTTTCCAATTTTTCATTATTATGTTTAGGAACTGTATCAATTTAGGATTTACTTTGTATATTTCCAATATTTGTAGTAACTATGAGTGGGGTACACTACCAAAAGCTTTTCGGTAATCAACGTATGCATTGTGTAGCGACCTTTGTTTAGTTTTAGCTTGATATGTTCCTTCTGCATCTATTATCTGTTGCTCTTTAAATCCTCGTGCTCCTTTGCAACAGCCTTTTTGTTCTTCATTTATAATTTTGTTCTGTAGTGTAAGTGTCATTAATTTCTGTGTAATGACTAAAGTTAATATTTTGTATATTGTTGGTAGGCATGTTATGGGGCGGTCTTTAGCTGGGTTTGCTGTGTCTGCTTGATCTTTAGGTTTCATGTAAGTTATTCCATGTGTAAGTGTATCAGGGAATGTGTATGGGTCTGCAATGTAACTGTTAAATAATTTAGTTAGATGTGAATGTGTTGAGGTGAACTTCTTTAGCCAGAAATTTGCTATTTTATCTTTTCCAGGGCTTTCCAATTGTGAGTAGAATTAATTGCTTTGGTCACCTCATGTTCCAAAATTATCACTTCAGGTGTTTGTGGTATTATCTTGCATGTGTCTGTTTCTGCTTCTATCCACCGTGCATGCCTGTTATGTTGTACCGGGCTTGACCATATGTTGCTCCAGAAGTGTTCCATGTCTGTTATGTTTCGTGGATTGTCTATTTTAATGTGTGTGTTATCTATTGTCTGGTAAAATTTCTTTTGGTTTGTGTTGAATGTTTGGTTTTGTTTCCTTCTATTTTCAATTTTTTTTGTATCTTCTAAGTCGTTTGGCCAATGCTTGTAATTTCTGCTTCTTTTCATCTAATTGCTCTATCGCTTCTTGTTGTGAGATTTTACCTAACCTTTTTCGTTTTTTTCTGACATTTGCTGTCTTATAAATTGTGTTAGCTGTCCAATGTCATTTCTCAGTTTTGCTATTCTGATCTGTAGCCTGTGTTGCCATGCTGGTTTTGTGGGTTTCTTCTGTGTGTTGAATGGTTCTGATCTCTGCCTAGTGTGTATATCTAGTGTAGTGAGTGCTCCTATATAAGCCAGTAGTTGTAACTCTTCCATAGTTGTGTTTTCATTTATTTTCTTGTGTATGATTGTGTTGATAGTTTTTATTGTTGTTTCGACTTGTGGGTTATTTGGCGGTCTATGCAAGAATGGTATAATGTCTGTATTTGTGTCTTTGTATTCTATATATATCAGCTGAAAATTTTCTTCTATATCTAACATCTGTGTCACTTCGTGTTCTATTTGTACTTGTTCTGGTGGCAGTCTTAATATTTCGTTTTCCTCTGATTGTTTAATTGATGTGTGTTGTTCTTTGATTGTTTGCTCTGGGATGTTTAAGTCCATTACTGTATTTTCTTCTTCTTCTGATTGCACATTATTTTTTTCCAGTATTTGTTGTACTTGTTGTTTGATGTTTTGTAATTTTGACTGGGGTATTCTGTTATTTTTGATTATTACACGGATCTGATCAGCTAGTCGTTGTTCTGTTAAAAATTTTAATTCTGGGTATCTGGTAATAAATGTTTTGTATACTTGTGATCTGTATCCAGTTGTGTTGGTTCCTAGGTTTGTTGCTTGGTAATAACAGAACATGAGGTGTCGATTAACCTCATCTGACCATCTCATCCTCTGGTCTGTTTTCCTTCTAGGGTGGTTGCAGGAAGCATATCCTGCAAAACACCTCTATTTGGATATAAATCATTTTCCAGTTGGCTGGCTGTGTCGTTACCATTGTGGGCGGGCATAGGGTTAAAGCGTCGTCCCCGACCATGACGGCCCTTGTCCGAGGCTTCTTTAGTTGTGTCCTGAACCAACTAATCACACCAAAAGGGGGGTTAGCCCTAATAGTGGTTGGTCTTTTGGTCGCCTTTTACGACTGGCGGAACATACCAGAGGCCTATTCTTTTCCCAGGCCTCCACGGGGATTATTATTATTATTATTATTATTATTATTATTATTATTATTATTATTTTAAGCTCCTGAATTGACGACGTATCGTCATGTTATCAGTTTTCAGATTCAGCAATACGTCAGCCAACCCAGGGGTCAGCCACCATTTTCTGCCGCCGCCATTGCTACGGTCTCAGGTGATATGAAAGGTCTTACATCTCTGGAGAAGTCACTTTCGTAACAAGATTTCTGACTTTATGCATGTAAAATTAATAACACGCCACTGCCGGTATTTCAGTGTAGAAAACAACAAAGTATACCAAACATGTTAGCTGTTCCCAAATTTACTAGTAAAACCTGAACACCTTCAATTGCATTCATTTCAAACAAATGATCAGAAGCATTACAGTGGAAGTCAAGTTATTACTCAATGCCAGGTACATTGCCTTATTGTAGGAGAACCTTGTTACCTTGAAAGAGAGGTGCTGAATCATTCACTACTGGATACTCTTTCCTTAATAACATAACGTTGTCTAGGGATTTTCACGATTGTGACACCACGTCGACATGCTAATGAAAGACGGCACTTGACGTATAATCAATTGTGTATTTAGCAACTGAGTAGTCTCGTGCTCATTACACACACAGTTTCGGTTCAGATACGAATAATTACGCACCGACTGTTTAGTACATTTTCAGTAGAATCAATACAAATCAAACATTTATGACTTCACGTCAGGGTAACTTGCATTAGAGGTACTCATAGTCAGTGGATACGTACGAGTGTTTCGTAGTCCATGTCACCTACTCGAATACTTGGATACTGAACATTACTGCATTTCTAGAATTGAACATGTTTTGTATTCCGCCTGGATAGGTGGTGCGTGTGTCTGCTCCTGTGAACTGCTTGTGTAATGTAGGCAGAGAGTGACGGAAGCAAGTAGGAGCAGAAGAGGTGACGCACTTGGGCACTGCATTTAACTTTAACACTTCTAATAGAGTCAAAAACACAAGTAAATATCAAATGCGTACATAATTTTGGCTAGGATGAGCACGTCGGTGTAGCAAGCCGTCATCCATGTCTAATCTTGTGAAGTTAGGATGACTGTTCTGTATAATCTCAAAACTAACAAATACTCGTTGCTATCCAAACTGTAACTGAACGTAACTAATACAAAGTCTCAATACCAAGCTAGCCCACTCGGTAGTACAAACGATATTTCCAGGCCGTCTGCCCTTGATGAAATCGGTCGAAATCAAGCACGGCACTCCCTCGCTGTGGTCGGCGTATTTAGTCTTCTGTCGTAGTGCCAACTTACGAGAGCATGAAACTACGTTGTAGCACCGTAATTATCGACGCCACAATATGTATATTCAGTTTTATGGCATAAATGGCTGAGTGGGTGTGTGAACCCATTTTTATAATAGTTTACAAGTGAAGATGTGAGGGGCGGCTACATGTCCGTACAGGCTATGCATCCGTTCATTTCCTATTTATTTTGATGAAATACTAGCAACTGTGGAGACAGTAATTCGAGTTCCAGTTAAGGTATTACTTTGAAACAGTTGAGAACAGTGATAACAGTCATATCACATTCATACATTTCGTGAGGGAACAGTTTTAAAAGTCAAAGGATAAGTAATGTACTGATGTGAATTGTGTTTCGCATTCCACATTAGACAGTAACTTGCTCATTTATTTAGCGACGTCAGAAGCATGTTTACACACAAGAACGAAAGGTACCAAATAAACGAATGAATAATTCACTTCCTCACTGTGCAGACAGAACCACGTTCCGACCAGACGAACGAGTGAGCGTGCACATGTAATCAGTTACAGACGGACAAAGCAATATTAAACCACTGATCTGCGTAATAAACGCGCGGGTCGAGTTTAATTAGAAACGGCGTACAGATGAATTATCTGCGACCCTCTGGCCACTGACGTCCGTAGCCACGCTTGATGCAGTACTGAGTATTTTCTCTCCACGGCTTAGGCGGTAAATGATTATATTTTTTTTTTTTTTTATTTTACTCATGGAATATTAGCCAATGTGTAAATATGAACAGGATACGGATCGACAAGTTTGTGAAATAAAGAGGATATTAATGAATTCATGCAAGTTTCGTAGTTTATGAACTATACAAAGAAACAAATATTGTGTTAGTGTTTAGAATAGCTATGTCAAATTTTATTAAAGGAACAGGGATCGGAAGTTTTTAGCTGAAATGGGAGAAATGACGCCTTTTATCTGGAGAAAAGTTTTCATAACGGAGTCACGATACCTTAGACATTGCGAATCTGCATGAAGACTGACGCTTTCCAGGTTATGACCTGTGTCACAAGTTATATGTCGTTGGTGTCGTAACTAGCAGGAAGGGGGAAGCGATTCACAATAATATGATAGTACACTGTGAGTATTACCATGTGTTAAGCTATAACGTGCCAGTCGCTACTGAATATGAAGGATAAAATTTTGGAGATAAACGTGCAATTGTGGATTTATCATAGACGGAACTTGATACTGAACTACATCGTGATGCAATGGGGCTGCAGTCACTGATTTAGGAATTTTGGAAACATCGGAGGTATTCGGTACAGAATTTCAGATTGCTCCTAACGTTTATGTGGCCAGTAGAGTGAGTAATGTACTTCCTCAGTAATTCCAAGCAAGACACGTAGTTGTTACTAGTTACGAAGAAGCACCGATGTTGTCAAGGGCACGCATCCGCTTGGCGCCTTACCGAGTGCTTTCTGTTTAAATAGAGGCGTAATCTCACTGTGCAGTGCCAGTCGAAGAGCTTGTCTGCACATAGTGAACTCCTGTGCTCAGTCACCATGGCTGCTCGCCACCATAGGTATACAGAATCAGAAATAATTGAGATCAAAATTACAAAGATGTGTCTCCCCTTTATCTTAGCCACCAAAATACTTTTGTGCCCAGCAGCAAATTAAAACAAAAATTATCCAGAAAATGTTATTTACCAACCAGGATGGTATTAACAAACATGACTGCCTTTCTTGAAACTTTGTTCGTTAAGGAGAAATAAGTAGCAGTAAGTCTTTTTTAAATAGTAAGATATGTTTTGTAGCCTGTAATATACTTCCCCCTCTCATCACTTGTTCATAAAGATATCACAGCTTACCATTCACGCAAACATGACGTTATTAAAAATGTAACACAAAAATGACTTATACTCTCTTGTACTAACACACAGTAATCGCACCCGGAGTAACATAGCTCGTTCGCTTACTGGAGCTGACAGTATGCACACCAAAACACATGGAAAATGTGCACCGGCCAGGTGAAGGCATCTACAGTTTAAAAGTGTTACAATACTGTACTGCACGCACCACTACTGCATATAAGAAAATATTATTGGAACTGCTGTTCTATTAACTAGGATTTTTTGTAAATGAATAGCATTTCTGTCTTCTCTTCCTTTGTGTAACTTACTTGTATCCCCACAAGCTGCAGCACATAGATTTTTTTTACGAGCAGAGTGATCCAAATGCTGACTGACTGTATTATTAATTATTCGTTTAATAATGCGAGCAATTTTACATTTATGGATACGTAAATTGCCAAACTTGTCATCACTGCATCATATCTAAATGATACTGCTACAAATATTTTCTATTAACTCTTTAATATATAATATGACAATTAGGACAACTCTTTAATGTGTAATAGCACCATTACTGTTCCCAGTGTGCATGGTAGTGACCTATTGGATAACGTCGGAAAATCTACAATTCTATTCCGTTCATGTATGACGCTATTCTAGAGAAATAATAAAGAAAACTACTGCACTTCAACAGGCGCATAGTCTGGTTCTTGTTTGTTTGAACAATTGCCGAACTATCGTCGTAAACTGAACACGTTCAAATATTTGTCGGGATATACGTATGACGTTATTTAAAGTGGAACTATCACACAAAACGCATCATACGAAAGGCAGATGCAAGCCAGATTAATTCGAAAGCAGGACATGTAAGACACCTACGATGGGGGTAGTTCGTGAAACCCCTCGTACATTGATACTGGTTGTTGCAGTACGCTGTTGCACCCTTAATAGATAGGATAGATAGATGAGGTAGAGAACTACCAGGAAGAAAAGACAGTTTAGTCACGAGTTTGTTTATTAACTGAGAGAGTGTAAAGGATATCCTAATCCAACTCCGGAGATAGACGCCATGAGACAGGCGATGTAAGCACATTGTGCCTTGTTGCTAAGAGTCAGAGAGCGTGGATTTCTAGGCGAGTCAACCAACATATTGTTCAGGATACCTTCCATTCGGAAAGAGGGTGCAATCAGCTACTGTTATGTGACTCATAAATTATAGAGTGCCGCAACCAGTCGTCGTTTTTTTTTTATTTTATTACGCAAATCCAGATTTCATCTAGTAGCAAGCCATTCTCAATGACCTATTTTCTATTGTCAAAGCACGTAAGTCCCCGTCGTTAGGGCGTCAGTCACACTTCTTTGACTACTATTGAATAGTATTCAAAGAATTGTGATTGACTCCCGAACAACAGGGACTTATTGACAATAGAGAATAGTGCACTGAGAACGGGAAGCTAATAGCCGAAATCTGGATTTGGGTAATAAAGTCTAAAAAGGACGACTGATTGCTGAACTCTGTAATTTATAAGCTACATATTATTTCCCGTCGCATGATAAGAAAGTTTTAGGTTCAGGGCATTCAAAGTTTTCAGAAAAGCAACTCAGATGAAACTCACCTGTCAAAAATTCGAAAAATATTACTAGTATCGACAACTACTGTTGAGGAAAAGTAATGCTAGAGAAGGATAACACGTTATGAACAGCAACTTTTTATTATATTACGACCACCCAACCACCGTCGCTGTAAACCCATCCAGACAATAGCAATGTCACGTGGCGAGAAATGACTGCTAGTCAGACACAAGCACGGTCCATGTAGTATCAGTGAGTGTGTAGAATGGGGCAACCATGCGATCTATCTGAGTTTGCTGAAAGGCGGATTTTGATAGCCCGGAGGCTCGGCACGAGCATTTCGGAAACTGCATGACTTTTCGAGAGTTCAAGGAGTGCTGTGGTGCATGTCATCAACACGTGGTGAAACCAAGGTGTAACCACGACCAGACGTCGTGGGGTTGGGCGGCCACCTCTCGCTACTGATATCGGACGTCGTATAAGCTAGTCAGGCTGCTAAAACACAGTAAGTGGCCAGCTGTGGCTTGACTAACATCATAATTTAATGCTGAGCAGAGTGAAAGCGTGTCTAAACACACAGTGCACCGAACATCCCTAACAATGGCCGACGATCCACGCGTGTGTCAATGTTAACACCATGTCATCGGCAACTACAACTGAAACGGGCATGTGACCTTCGGCAATGGACTTTGGCGCAATGGCAGAGCATCGCATGGTCTCATGAATCTACACTCCTGGAAATGGAAAAAAGAACACATTGACACCGGTGTGTCAGACCCACCATACTTGCTCCGGACACTGCGAGAGGGCTGTACAAGCAATGATCACACGCACGGCACAGCGGACACACCAGGAACCGCGGTGTTGGCCGTCGAATAGCGCTAGCTGCGCAGCATTTGTGCACCGCCGCCGTCAGTGTCAGCCAGTTTGCCGTGGCATACGGAGCTCCATCGCAGTCTTTAACACTGGTAGCATGCCGCGACAGCGTGGACGTGAACCGTATGTGCAGTTGACGGACTTTGAGCGAGGGCGTATAGTGGGCATGCGGGAGGCCGGGTGGACGTACCGCCGAATTGCTCAACACGTGGGGCGTGAGGTATCCACAGTACATCGATGTTGTCGCCAGTGGTCGGCGGAAGGTGCACGTGCCCGTCGACCTGGGACCCGACCGCAGCGACGCACGGATGCACGCCAAGACCGTAGGATCCTACGCAGTGCCGTAGGGGACCGCACCACCACTTCCCAGCAAATTAGGGACACTGTTGCTCCTGGGGTGTCGGCGAGGACCATTCGCAACCGTCTCAATGAAGCTGGGCTACCGTCCCGCACACCGTTAGGCCGTCTTCCGCTCACGCACCAACATCGTGCAGCGCGCCTCCACTAATGTCGCGACAGGCGTGAAAGGAGGGACGAATGGAGACGTGTCGTCTTCAGCGATGAGAGTCGCTTCTGCCTTGGTGCCAGTGATGGTCGTATGCGTGTTTGGCGCCGTGCAGGTGAGCGCCACAATCAGGACTGCATACGACCGAGGCACACAGGGCAAACACCCGGCATCATGGTGTGGGGAGCGATCTCCTACACTGGCCGTACACCTCTGGTGATCGTCTAGGGGACACTGAATAGTGCACGGTACATCCAAACCGTCATCGAACCCATCGTTCTACCATTCCTAGACCGGCAAGGGAACTTGCTGTTCCAACAGGACAATGCACGTCCGCGTGTATCCCGTGCCACCCAACGTGCTCTAGAAGGTGTAAGTCAACTACCCTGGCCAGCAAGATCTCCGGATATGTCCCCCATTGAGCATGTTTGGGACTGGATGAAGCGTCGTCTCACGCGGTCTGCACGTCCAGCACGAGCGCTGGTCCAACTGAGGCGCCAGGTAGAAATGGCATGGCAAGCCGTTCCACAGGACTACATCCAGCATCTCTACGATCGTCTCCATGGGAGAATAGCAACCTGCATTGCTGCGAAAGGTGGATATACACTGTACTAGTGCCGACATTGTGCTTGCTCTGTTGCCTGTGTCTATGTGCCTGTGGTTCTGTCAGTGTGATCATGTGATTTATCTGACCCCAGGAATTCACGGTGTTCTTATTTCAATTTCCAGGAGTGTAGATATCTTCTTCACTATGCAGATGGTACGGCGCGAATCCGTTGCCTCCCAGGGGAACAGCATCATGACGCCTGAACTGCTGGAGGGAGACAAGCTGGCGGCGGCTCCATTACGGCCTGGGTAACATTCACCAGGGGACAGTTGAGCTCATGTAAGGAACCATAACGGCCAGGGAGTACCTTACGCTGTTTACAGCCACGTACACCCCTTTATGACGATATTGTTTCCCAATGGAGGTGGCTTTTTTCCATAATATAATGCATTATTTAACAAGGCCAGGAGAGGCTCGAGGAAAACAGTGGCGAGTTCTAATTGATATGCTGGCCTCCCAACTTGCCAGATCTGAACCCGATTGATCACATGGCGGATGAGACTAAATGTGGTGTCAGAGCCCACTGTACTCTCCTGGAATTTACAGGAATTAGTGACTTGCATAGGCAGATAAGTGTGCAACGGCCTTGCCACAGTGGATACGACGGTTCCCGTCAGATCACAGAATTTAATCGCTGTCGGGCGTGGCCGGCACTTGGATGGGTGAGCACTCGGGCCGCCATGTTTTGTTCCAATTTTATGAAGTGAACTCGGCCTCGTAGTGCCAATTGAAGAGCTACTCAACCGAACAGCAGCTGCTCCGGTCAGAGAGAACCACCATAACTACCTGGAGAGCGGAGTGCTGACCACACGCCCCTCCTATCCGCATCCGCAGTTGAGGATGACACGGCAGTCGAATGGTCTTGACAGGGCACTTGTGACAATACCGGCCGTTAGCTAGGTGGTCATAATGTCCTTGCTGATCAGCGTATAAGAAAGAAAGATTAGAGATACTAAAACTCTTAGGACGGCTTAGCAACAGTCATTCTTCCCAAGAACCATTCGTGACTGGATCAGGGAAAGGCATATTAAGTACCATTTTAACACAAGGTGACTTGTGGGGTGTACAAGTAGATGTATACAGGTCATGGCACGCTATCTGCAGAAATACAGTCACCCATCGCTATTTATATAGCTTTGTTTATACCGAGACACGTGTAAGGTTTTCAAAAATCTTCAGTTACCGCAATACTTTAATATGATCATCTGTTTTTATCGTCATTTCATTGACGTAGATACTGCTGTAAAATGGCATACACAATGCTATATGTAAAGCGGTTGGTTGGTGCATTTCTATCTGTATTTGAATCCATGTGAATCAAGGTGTTCAACCACCATTAACATGGATAAATTATTGAAATTATTGGTTTCTTCATGTATAGGTCTGGAGCCCCGACGAATTTTCTTATTGTAAAAAATATTTTAAGTATCGACTATGGGCTGTCGAATTCCTTATACAGAAGAAACTTACTACATCATGTGTGACATTATATTAATGGCCAGTTTAAGGCTATGGCAGTTTTCTGAAGCTGTTGCGTCAGTGACTGGTATTTGCTGTTAAAAAACGTTAGGGAAGAACTTAACTGCCCTTTGTCAACTGCATATCAGTTGTTTGCATGGTCACAAAATGCGTTCCTGTATGTGGAAAATTACATAAGCAGATTTTCGACGTGTGCTCTAAATTGTTTCTAAAATGGACTCAGGTCAGTAAACAACAGTAATCGTTATGTAATATATGGAGCAATAACTTTCACCTGTGTGAAGAATGAGGCAGGCTACATTGGACATCTCAAATGATTTTAACGATCAAGAAATTCTGTCCAAATCTGAAATACTTGAATAATAAGTATTACAATCAATTTAAATTGGAAAGAACACATATAAAGTATCGTGAGTAAGACAAGCCAAAGACTGCGTTTTATTGGCAAAACTGGCCGGCCGGAGTGGCCGAGCGGTTCTAGGGGCTACAGTCTGGAATCACGCGACCGCTACGGTCGCAGGTTCAATCATGCCTCGTGCATGGATGTGTGTGATGTCCTTAGGTTAGTTAGGTTTAAGTAGTTTTAAGTTCTAGGCGACTGATGACCTCAGAAGTTAAGTCCCATAGTGCTCAGAGCCATTTGAACCATTTTTTTATTGGCAGAACACTTAGAAAATGTAAGACGGCTACTAAAGAGACTGCCTACACTATGCTTGTCCGTCCTCTTCTCGAATATGCTACGCGGTCTGTATGCATACCAGGTACGATTAACGTAGTACGTCGAGCAAGTTCAAAAAAGAGCAGCACGTTTTTTTTACTATCGCGAAATAGGGGAGAGAGTGCCACGTATATGGTGCACGATGTGGAATAGCAGTCATTAAAACGAAGGCGTTTTCCGCTGCGGCAGGACCGTCACACGAAACTTCAAACACAAACTGTCTTCTATGAGTTTTTATATGTGCTTCTATGACGTCACTTACGCCCGTTGTAGTTACAAACTGTACATGTTGTTAGTACTCTGATTATACGTTATTTTACATATCAGGGGAACGAAGATCACGCTTCATCGCATCGAAACTGCTGGATGTTTTGAATAAATGACGTTAGAATTACAATACAGCTGTTGGTTTCAATTTTCATTATTGCATGACCAGATGCTGTCCCATTAGCCTCGATGGAATACCAAGGGTATTTGGTATTTTTCCCATGCCGTCCCTCTCTCCTTTCTTTATAATAATAACAATAATCACGTGATGCCTCCCAGTCGGTAAGCTGTTGTGTGCGGTAGGCGCGGTGCGTCCATTAAGAGAACACGCAGCAGCGTACGGCTCCCCCCATAAAGCCACAGCGGCCCTCATCTCCATAGAAAGCGATCCCATCCTGTGCCGCCGGCAGCGTTCTCAATGTGGACAAAGGATTACAACAGCCCCAAACATAAGATTAGGCGCTCTGCCAACTGTGAGGAATTACAGGTGGGATTATAGGCGGGAAAATTCATTCTCCTTCCCCTCCCTAGCGTGTGTATCTGTGAATGTGTGTGTATGTGTATACTGCTGCCCAGAATACAATCGGCTTCCGCCATATCCGATGGCGTAAGCCCCGACGCCGAAGCCCCTCTGCATCGAGGCAGCCACCCAGCGGGCTATAATACATTAAAGCCTGAGGGCGCTGTTCCACTTAAATGACTCCCCTTTCTGCTCAAACACTTCACAAAGCATTAACAACGGTGTCTCTCTCAATAACACCCTCTTTTCTCCTTATTAAAACTACTAGAGTATGTTTCCCAAAATTCAGTTTTTCTGGATTCGGGACAGTGTACAACTAATTATAAGATATACGCTAAATAAATTTATAAGTGACGGTAATGATGTCCCAGGGTCCAAGAAGGGTCAGAATACTATTGCAGAAGCAACGGAAAAAGCATGCCAAACTTAAAAGAGTGCAAAATCCCCAAGATTGGCAAAGTTTTACAGAAGCTCGAAATTTAGCCCGACTTTGAGTGCGAAATGCTTTTAAAATAGTTTCCACAAAGAGTGTCTGTCTCTAAATCTAAGAGAAAACCCAAAGAGGTTCTGGTCGTACGTAAAGTACTCCAGTGGCAAGACTCAATCAATACCTTCACTGCACGAGAACAACGGTGATGTTACTGATGACAGCGCAAGTGAAGCAGAGTTACTAAACACTATTCTCTGAAATTCCTTTACAAAAAAAGACGGAGTAAATACTCCAGAGTTAGAATCAAGAATATCTGACAACATGAGTATATATCCCTTGTGTAGCGAAGCCGCTCAAAATACTTAAAAAAGGCAAGACTTCCAGTACATATTGTTTACAAATCAGTCTCCTTTCATAGCATGCTGATACAATAGCTCCATACTTAGCAGTCATTTATAACAGCTCGCTCGTAGAAAGATCCGTGCCCAAAAACTTGAGGGTCCCACAAGTCACACCAACGCTCAGGTAAGGAATAGAAATCATCCGCTGAATTACAGACCTTTATCACTAACGTCGATTTGTAGTAGGATAGTGGAACACATACTGTTCTCAAACGTTACGAATCACCTTGAAACACAACTAACTCTTTATTCTCTCAAAGTAATGAGTGCTATCGTCAAGGGACGTTAAATTGACTTCCTATTTTCAAATATCTACAAGATTTTTGATACCATGCCTCACATGCGCCCAGTAATTAAATTGCTTGCACACTGTGTATCGTCTCCGTTGTGCGACTGGATTCGTGACTTCCTGTCAGAAAGGTCACAGTTGGTAATAACTGACGGAAAGTCGTCGAGTAAAGCATAAGTAATACCTGGCGTTTCCCAAAAAAAAGTGTTATAGGTCCTCTGTTGTTCATGATCTGCGTAAACGATAATCTGAGCAGTTCTGATAGACTGTTTGCAGGTGGAGCTGTCATTTACCGTCCTATAATCTCAACATATGGTCAAAAGGAATTGCAAAATTTTTTAGACAAGTCAACTGTTTGGTGCAAAAAGTGTCAGTTGACTATACATCATGAAAAGTGTAAGGTCATTCACACTAAACAGAATCATCTAAATATCGGTTACACGTAAACCACACAAATCTAAAGGCTATAAGCTCAACTAAATATTTAGGGAACACAGTTTTAATAACTTAAAAGTGGAACAATCACATAGAAAATGTTTCGGGGAAAGCAAACCAAAGACTGTAATTTATTGGCAGAACACTGAGAAAAATGCAACAAATCTACAAAAGATACTGCCTAGACTACGCTTGTAAGTCCTTTTTTGGAGAAATGCTGCGCAGTGTTACTGTTACGTGATAGTATTGAGGAGGACATCGGGAAAGTTCATAGAAGGATAGCTCGTCTTGTTTTATCGCGAAATAGGGGAGACAGTGCCTGGGGTATGATACACGACTTGGGATTGCAGTCCTTAAAACGAAGGAGTTTCTCTCTCTGGCAGGACATTCTCACGAAATTTCTAACAGCGACTGTCTTCTGAGACAGTGAAAATATTTTGTTGGCGCCCACCTACATTGGGAGAAATGGTCATTACAGTAAACTATGAGGTCAGAGCTCGCAGGGAAGATTAAAGTGCTTGTTTTTCCTCGTGCTGTTCGAAAGTGGATTGGTATATAGGTACCTTAGAGGTACTTCGATGAACACTGTGCGAGACACGTAATTGTGAATTGTAGAGTAATCAAGTAGATGTATGTATAGCGACTGCGCGCTCTGTCAAGGACCATTGTTGGATTGTTTGGGGGAAGAGACCAAACAGCGAGGTCATCAGTCTCATCGGATCAGGGAAGGACGGGGAAGGAAGTCGGCCATGCCCTTTCAAGGGAACCATCCCGGCATTTGCCTGGAGTGATTTAGGGTAATCACTGAAAACCTAAATCAGGATGGAAGGAAGCGGAATTGAACCGTCGTCCTCCCGAATGCGAGTCCAGTGTGCTAACCACTGTACCACCTCGCTTGGTGGGCAGTTGTTGTTTTTCCTTTTCATTCTTGTATGAATTTTGTGCTCGCATCAGATTTTCTAGTTTAAATGCTTACAAGAGTCTATCCGATACAAATCTACAGCACACTGCTTAATTCACAGGAAGTTTCAAGAAAAGCTCTTTCCGTCAATTTTTTTTCGTGTTTTATTAAATTTTTCGATGCATTTGGGACCTTGTGAGTACGTCTTCAGGTGCAAATCGTGTAATACGTAATTTAAGTTTGCTTTTAGTGAGATTAAACGCATTTTTCAGTTATGAGGATGTTAGATGTTAGCTTTCGTATTCCGTGAATCGAGTGCGGGAATGTGTGAGAAACAAAGTAGGAATACTGTGAATAACCTACAGCACAAAGAAGAACTTTTAACCCGCCTTGGTTTATTCATACTGTCCTCGGACACCACATCACACAAGCCGCACATTTGTTTGCAACTGTTTAGAAATATTTCCCACCTGTAGTGGTGTGATCAAAAATGAAGTTTAGCACATAATGTAAGAGATCTTTTAAGAAATTTATGTATTTAAGAAATTAATTTAAAATCATTATGGTTAGCAAACTCCGTCCGTTCATTTGAAATAGACTCAGGATTTTCCATTTTGTGGAGGTGTACGTCCAGTTGTTCTAACAGATTTACGGTCTCACCAAAGACTTCATTGCGTAGTACTACTAAACTGTTTCCAATATTGTTGATCACACGTTTGTTTTCAGGCATTTTCTGCGAAAGAACCTATCTTTCAAAGTGGCTTAGTCTGAAAGCTTTTATCTGCTCTTGTAATTGGGTTTTAAAATTTCTGCCTGTTTTCGGTACATAATAGGCAGGACATCTGGGGCATAATACTTTGTACACTCCACTGCTGTTGAATTTTTCATTATCTGTTTCTACCTTGTGGACTAGTTAGTGTCCTAATTTATTATTAGTTGAAAATGCCATTCTCATATTTTTAAAAAGGTTAGTAGTTTTTGTAATATGAGGCCTTGCAATACGATTCTGGCACATATATTTTCTTGTCTCTTAATGTGGCACATTGTTGTCTTATTTTTATGTATTTATCTGTTCTAGGTGTCAACTGTTTTGGAGGCGTAGCCACTGTTTGTGGGTACAACTTTTATTCCGTCCAATTTTGTCCTAAGGCTGTTTTCTTCCGAGTTAAGTGTGTGTGTGCTCTCTTCAGCATGGACCTAAAGGCAGCACGTTTGTGTTAAGTGGAATGGCATGATGAACTGCCAATTGTTACATCCATTTATGGGTGTCTTTTGTGTATGTTGATCATTGTTTTTCACCATTTTGATGTCATCATGCTCTATTGTGAATCTTTGATTTTTATGTGCATTAGTTCCTCAATCTCCTCAATTGTACTATCATATAGTAGCAATTTATCACCAACATACCTCCTGTGATTAACAGTTTTATTTTTGAGCCTATTGTTTTCTTTACAGAAATTATTTTCCATACTATTGAGAAATATATCTCCCAGGAAAATTTATTTATTGTTGCTCACGATAAGACACTCTTTCTCTTGGTAAACATCCCGGTTACAGCTAAACGCGATATGTGACAACATTGGCTGTAATATGGCAGGTGACGACTGATATTTCTCAAGTTGATAATTTTGTATGGTTTTCTAAGTTATCAAAGAGTATCTTTATTGTTTCTTCAGTTGATATAATTATAAACATGTTAGCTTCATCGAAAGAAGCAAAGTTATCACCTACAGGAATTTCTGTATCTTTAATTTTAGTTGCTGCATTCTTAACTCAGTACGACATATCCAAAGTATAGTACCACTTCAGAATTTCGTTTATTGATTGAGAGATTTAAAAGGAAGGCGAGGAGGGCGTAGTTCTACAACTAACAACAGGTCTCAATGGAACATGATTTTTATGGTTGCATAACATTGCTCAGCTTCAGGTACCACTCTTCCCACTTTAGGTTTCCTCTCTTCTTCACGTAAAGTGCTATTGGCTAGAACCGAATGCAATGAACATGATACCACTAATGAAAATCTATGATAGGTTGCCACTCCAGCCCGGATTACCTAGTAGTCGCCATAGCTATTAGCCTACGGGTATATTCCTGTAGACCCTGCCCAATGTTCATTGTCACTGACGTTCCCACTTAGATATTCTCTCATACGGCATCGTTGTTTAACATTGCTAGAGAAAAGGAATCTGTGGACGAGCAAAGCTTATCCTCCCACAAGCAATATGCAGTTGATTTACATTCACCGAAATGAAATGAATAACAATGTAGATTACCTCAATTGCAAGAGCAAGATATGATACCAGCAACAAACAGAGGTGTCAATGTAAAGAACGTTCGGATTTGGTAGGTTTAGACTAAAGTGTCAACGAAAGTTTGTCTCGCATCAAGCATGCGTGGGTAGCTCAACGGTAAAGGAGACTACTTGCAAAAAGCGAGAAGTCCGCATACGGGTCTCGACCTTGTGCAAATATTCGTTAGTCATAGTTATTTCTGTTTCTGAATAATGTACTACTGACTAGTAGACGAAACAGCAGATGATTCTCCTATTTTCACTGTTACCTTAATTGAACGTGATTGGATTTGAAACTGAATTAATTGAATATTAATCTTAGGCAAGATATCGAGGCACTAATACAGGTTTATGGACAATTTATTTTATATGTGAGAATGGTGAATGTGGCAGTCAACTTTCTTTCTCTCAGTACTAACGCCCAGAACAGGATGCCACTGGTTTTAAAAATACAGGAAGAAGAAAACCTCAGATTCCGCAACTCCAGCACCCTTAGAGAGTCCAGTTCCTGATAAAAATCCTTCATCCTATTTTCTGGTCACCACATACAGTCTATAAGTTCGAAATTTATTATTAAATAGAATTGTGTAACATCAACTTGACAGTTCTAAGTAATCCCCAAGGTAGCAGACTGCATATTCCGGAGCGAGAAACAAGTAAACAATGACGGAAAGTTTACTGCCGTTCGTTCAGGATGATCAATCGGATAATATATTGAGACAAAAACAAACAGTTGTTTCCTACAGCATAGAAACAGAGGGCAAGAATTTGCTTAATCACAAATATCCAGAAAATTTCAATAAAAATTAACTGTGCAGGATAACTTGCTAAGGGTACAGCTTGTGTTGTATGGGAAAAATACACTATGTGATCAAAAGTATCCGGACACCCCCAAAAAAGACAATTAGGTGCATTTTGCGGCCACCTACTGCCAGGTACTCCATATCAGCAACTTCAGTAGTCATTAGACAACTTGACAGAGCAGAATGGGGGGCTCCGCGGAGCTCTCGGATTTCGAACGTGGTCACGCGGTTGTGTGTCACTTGCGTCATACGTTTGTACGCGAGATTTCCACACTCATAAAGATTTCTAGGTCCACTACTTCCGATTTCATAATGAAGTGGAAACGTGAAGGGACACGTACAGCACAGAGGCGTACAGGCCAACTTCGTCTGTTAACTGACGGAGATCGCCAACAGTTGAAGAGGGTCGTAATGTGTAATTGGCAGACATCTACCCAAACCATCACTCAGGAGTTCCAAACAGCACGAGGATCTACGGCAAGTACTATGACAATTAGGCGGGAGGTGAGAAAACTTTTATTTCATGGTCGAGCGGATCACGCCAGTAAATGCCAAACGACGCCTCGCTTGGTGTAAGGAGCGTAAACATTGGACGATTGAACAGTGGAAAAACGTTGTGCGGAGTGTGGAATCACGGTACACAATGTGGCGATCCGATGGCAGGGTGTGGGTGTGGCGGATGCCCGGTGAATGGCATCTGCCGGCGTGTGTAGTGCCAAGAGTAAAATTCGGAGGCGGTGGTGTTATGGTGTGGTCTGGTTTTTCATGGAGGACGCTTGCACCCCTTGTTGTTTCGCGTGGCACTACTGCATCAAAGGCCTACATTGATGTTTTAATTGAGTTCTAGCTTCTCACTGTTGAAGAGCAAATCGGGGATGGCTATAGCCTCTTTCAACGCGGTCGAGCACCTGCCCATAATGCACGGCCTGTGGAGGAGTGGTTACATGACAGTAACATTCTTGTAATGAACTGGCCTGCAAAGGGTCCGGACCTGAATCCTGAAGAACACCTTTGGGATCTTTTGGAAGGCCGACTTCGTGCCAGGCCTCACCGACCGACATCGTTACCTCTCCTAAGTGCAGCACTCCGCGAATAATGTGCTGCAATTCCCCAAGAAACTTTCCAGCACCTGATTGAATATATGCCTGCGAGAGTGGATTCTGTCATCGAGGCTAAGTGTGGATCAACACCATATTGAGTTCCAAAATTACCGATGGAGGGCGCCACGAACTTGGAAGTCATTTTCAGCCATGTGTCCAGATACTTTTGATCACATAGTGTAGATATACTTGTGTATAACTTTTACACAGCAATGTATAGAAACCTCAGAAAATAAGAAAAGAAATTTGAAAAGAGAATCAGAAAATCCACAAAGAGCTGCAGCTGACCAAGCCGATTTGGCTTTCCCATTACCGTCAGAAACGCCAAAGGAAACATCATTGGTGTGTCTGTGTCCACCTCCTACTCTCTACTGATCAGTTGGATAATGTCCATCCTAAATCACAGTGAAAATTACTGAATAAATCCTGAACCTTACTTGTTTGTAAGTAGTAGGTTGCTGATTATCAGTATTGCGTAGTGAGAAATTGTACTGAAAGTCCGGTTACCACATTGTGTAGTGACAGATTCTTATTCTCCAATAAATTAGGCTGTTAGAAACGAAGTGTTAGACTACGAAGCTTGTAATGACTGACCAAAGGTGTAGTCTCGCTATTTGGCATAGAACAGGATACACTTGTTTAATTTAAGTCATGTTCCAATAAAACTCCACGCAGTTTCGTTTTATGTATGTACTTATAAATTATGACATCCAAATCAAATGAAGTATATCCTTATATCATAATGAAATACACAGAGGATAACGGCTATAAGTTCCCATATTTTTGTTTGTGGTACATAAATATGTACACATATCAGTGTATTGGTTGTTTCGTTTTTCTTGTGTCTAATAGTCTTCCGTCAAACACGCTTCCTACGGGTTCATAACTGCATCTCTAAGTGGATTGTGCCTGTCAGTACAGACTAACCGTTTCGCGTCGGGGCATCCACATTTTAACACTTGATCTGCTGCCAAGAGGAAAATAAGCATTAATGATTTGCACTAACCATATGCGCTTGGACGTACTAACTAACAAAAAAAAAACTTACTACACCTGGAATCTATAATTATAAGGCACAGGAATACTGAGGTAACATTGTTCAGTACACTGTGCTCAGTCACCAGCAGAAATATCCGCACTTATACCCATTACAAACTTAATTGAATAATCCTGATTCGAAAATATATTTTTAAAATTTTAACTTTTTATCTAATTGACTTACCTGGAAAATTTAAATTTTCAAATTACGTTTCCAATTATCATTAGTGTTCTTATTGACTTCTGAAACATTTCCAAATTAACAAAAAGAATGTACAATACGTACAACCTCTTTTGGTTCGCGGTGTGATTGTTTACTTTGATATGTAGTTTAAAATTATTTATTGTGGCGGGGAGAAGTGAGATCGTGTCGGATATGGTTTTCCTGAACTTGTAGTGTCTACAGTGCATGCTGTGGTGGAGGCAGTAAGTTTAAAATATTTGCAATCTGTTTTACCTTAGGAAAAACTGTGTTCCATACGTAAATAAAATGTTTAATCTTGGAGCAGACTGCTGCACATCATTTAAGTGACGTACAAAAAACACGTGTCGCGATCTCTGCCTGTAAGTTGCAGTAACTTAGGAAACACCCAATATCAATCATGCACTCACATCATTCTTCACTTGTGAAACTGAACTTCTTTTGCACGAAAATTTATTAAAATAATCTCGCATAGTGATGAAATTTTAATAAAAATACACAAAAGGCACGCCAATACCGGCAGCTTTCCGTGTAGGTTCTATTACCTTTAATGTAATTATTACGCCATCAGTGTCTCATATCATCATTTAGTCGGTTTTTTGTACAAAATGAGATCCTTATGTATTTGTAATCGCAAATTAAATTCGTTTGTTGTCGTTTCGTCTTTGTTTAATAGTATTCTAATCGACGAATATAACATTTGAAACGTTAACATAGATAGTATAAATCCAGTGGTTGTGACAGGTAGGCAAACTTCTTATCTATAGCTACAGTGTTTCACTCAGAGCTCACACAAAGGTCTATGATTTTGCAGTATTGCACAGTATTCCGAACAAGTAGCAATAACTCCCAAAATTGTCAGGTTACACGATAGACAGGTAATTTCTGAAAGCGGTCACACACGTAAAATATCCATGCTTCAGGAGTCTCAAAAAACATGAATTTAATCGTGGAAAACGCAGATGCCAGACAGATTTCACTACGAACGACATATTCCATAAAATGTGCGTTTCACCGAGTCTGGAATATTACTGTTAACTTTGGATCATTTCTATTTTTTTTCCTTTTTCGTTATGAGTCATCTATCTTCTAACTAATTTTATGCTGCCGATCAAGAATTCCACTTTTGTACCAACCCCTTCATCTCAGAATAAAACTTCCCCAATTATTTGTTGAATATGTTCCAATCTCTGTCTTCCCGTGCAGTTTTCATCCTCGACGTATCCTTCTGACACCTTTGTCGCAAATTCCTGTCTTCCCTGACTGTACCGAGAATTTTTTTATTCCTTATATTATCAATCCACCTGATTTTCAACCTCCATATCTAACATCACTTTTGAAACTTTTCGATTATCTTCTAGTCTGCTTTCCCACATTTCATAATTCACTACCATACAATCTTATGACCGAGTTGTCTTTTCTCAGAAATTTTTTCTTCAAATTAGCGTTTGATATTAGTGGAATTACCTTGTCCAGGAATTCCCTCTGTTTCCTGAGCTACTCTACTTCTCAAGTTTTCCTTTCCTGGACTGGTCCCTTAGCAAGTCAGTGTAGTAAAAGTCCTTTTTTTGGGTCAATCAGTCACCTGACTACATTTATGTGGCCCGTCATGACTTTTTCTCCGGTTCTATCTCTCAGAGTATCTCTTGCTCTCAAAGTACTCATTTATAGGTGCCGAAGAAAGTAAAAAAGAACAGTAATACGTTTCATCACGGGTTCAGTTAGAAGACGCACCAGCAGCAGCGAGATGCTCATCCAACTCCGTAGTCAGGTGCAATATGAGTGGTGCTATCTGTCACTAAGACGTTTCCTGGGAAACTGCGAGAGTTCATGTTCCTAGAAAAGTATACCATCCTATTACTTCGTTCCACGTACACCTCGTAAAATGAAGGTAAATCAAGAATATTGGAGTTCATACAAAGGCTCTCCGATTGTGGTGCTTCCCACCGGCCATTCTTGGATAGAACAGAGAAAGGAAGAAATGATAGAGTGGTGACCGATATACCATAAAGTGGTTTCCGGAGCACTGAAGTAAATGTGTGTGTGTGTGTGTGTGTGTGAGTGTAGTACTCGTGCGCATGCGCGTGTGATGTCTTTCAATAGTACATTCAGGGTAAAAAAATTAGTTTCATTATACAGCGAAATGTGATCTCTCCCGATTGTCAGCAGAGGAAAACGAATCAGTTAAAAATATTTTAGTATTGATGGGTATATTTCGAAAGGATTATTCTATATAGTTCCTAATTCATCTAAACGTGTATAGAAACAGCGATAAAACCATGTTTCCAGAATGTATGTGAATGAACGTACAGAAAATAATTGTATTCAGAATTTTTTAAAACCAACCTTAATATCATACTTAATTTTCTTGTGAATTAATGGCCCTTCAAAGAGATGATTTTTACCGTGGAAAGAGAATTCATTTCGACGCCCGCTAGGACTAATACTAGAAGTTAATGGTCTGAATAGATTTACGATATCGCCAATAAGCGCTGCGGAAAACTCATGTGCGTGTGGGTAATAGGAATTTTTATTTTCGGCTTGAAAGTCGTGGCAGGCTAGTAGTACCTCTGGATTAACATTATGGAATCATTCTACAACGCTTGTGAAGAAATCTGATAACGTTTCTTCGGAGTAGTAGTATCACAAAATTTCGAAATTTCTCTCCGCATCTCCTGTGGGTTATGATTTTTCAATGCAATGATTGAATAACTTAAAAACACACTTAACGGCAGATGGGTTGACATCTTACTATCATTTAGAATTTGTATCCTCAATTATGCTGTCATTATAAATCCAAAAATGTGTTAGGAAGTTTTGAGAATGGTAGTGGGTTTTGTAAACTGACTCATATTCGCAATTATTCTCCACGTACATCAACATCTGTATACATAAGCAGCACGCTACTTTACAACATATGGCAGAGTGTTTCTCCATTTCACTTTTACTATTATGCAACTTCTGTTGAAGCGTACATCTGTGTCAATTTCTCCGGTAATCATATAATCGTCTTGACCCTCTACCTGCTAGTGACACGCAAGAACTGCGATCACATGAAGTAAATAAGTTGCAACGTTTCTTATAAATACAGCTGAAGAATGTGAAACTACCAAAAATGATAAATTTAAACAAATCATTTGTTTGCACTGACTCATTTACACTACATCTACATCTGCATGTAAACCCTCCAATCCACAGTTAGCAGCTGGCAGAGGGGTGGAAAACCACTATAAGATTTTATTCGACCAGTCCTTTCTTGAACAGCTTTTGGGAAAAACTAGAACTTAAATCTTTTCATGCGAGTGATTATTTATTTTAATTTCGATGATAGTTTCTCTCTGTGAAAGTGGGAGTTGACGAGGGAAGTTTTGTGGTAACGGTTGAGATTCCAATTCACGTTTCGTATCACTGTCTTTCGCAAAAATACGAAACAAGCTGCCCTTCTTTGTACTTCTCCAGTGGCCCTCGTCAGTCTTATCCATGAAGTACCTCACGGCCCGTAGCGATACTCAAAAAGAGAAAATGCAAGCATAGTGTAGACAGTCTCCTTAGAATATCGGTGGCAACTGTTGAGTGTTCTGCTATTAATAGCAGTCTTTAATTCGCCTTCTCTACAAGTTTAAGATTGTCAGTTACGTAGCTGAAGACTTTTTAAACTTGTGTAATATATCGCGTAACCTAAATTTAACCTTTTTTTCGGTACTCATGTAGAGGACCATACAATTATTTTTTTGTTTAGTGTCAATTGCAACCTTACGCACTGTGCAGATATCTTGTCTAAATAACTCTGCAATGCATTTTGTCCTTTAATTGACATCATTAGACAGTAAACGACAGCATGATCTACAAACAATCTATGGGTTCTGTTCACCTTGTCTTCAAATCTCTTATCTTGATTAAGAAATGCAGAGGGGCTAGAGCAATTCCTTGAGACACACCAACTACCATTTGTGCATGACTCAATGACTTCCCGTCTGTTACATACATTGTGGCCTTTCTGACAGGAAATCACGCATCAAATCTCAAAACTTAAATTGTCTTTCGTAGATAAACATTGTGATTGGTAGTTATTTATGAGGAAAGATGACAAATGCATTCTGGAAATGTCTAAATATGGAATCAACTTTGGGTTCAAACACATTACTTCATGAGAATGAAGAGCTAATTGGTATCCACAACACCAATGTTACTTGGATCCGTTTCAATCGATGGTTTAAATTCATGTATTTCATAATGTTAGAGCCTAGAAAATGTTCCAAAAATCTACTGAAAATCGACATCAGCGGTGTGGGTCAATAATTCAGAGGATTACTTCTATATTAGATGAAGATCAAATGGGAGATACGTGAAGAGTTTGACAGAGATCTGAAAGATGTAAGTAGAAACAAGGCCCCGGCAGAAGACAGTATTCCATTACAACTACTGATAGCCTTGGGATAACCGGCCCTGACAAAACTCTACCATCTGGTCAGCAAAATGTATGAGACAGGCGAAATACCCTCAGACTTCAAGACGAATACAGTAATCCCAATCCCGAAAGCAAATGTTGACAGATGTGAAAATAAAGCCAAAATCAGTTTAATAAGTCACGGCTGCTAAATAGTAACAAGAATTTTGTACAGACGAATGGGAAAACTGGTAGAAACCGACATCGGGGAACATCAGTTTGGATTCCGTAGAAATGTTGGACCACATGAGACAATACTGACCCTACGACGTATCTTAGGAGATACATAAAGGAAAGCCAAACCTACGTTTCTAGCATTAGTTGACTTAGAGAAAGCTTTTGACCATGTCGACTGGAATACTCGCTTTCAATTCTGAAAGTAGCAGGGGTAAAATACAGGGAGCGAAAGGCTATTTACAATTTGTACAGAAACTATATGGCAGTTATAAGAGTCGAGGGACATGAAAGGGCAGCAGTGGTTGGGAAGGGAGTGAGACAACATGAAGCCTATCCCCGACGTTATTCTATCTGTATACTGAGAAAGCAGTAAAGAAAACAAAAGAAAAATCCAGAGTAGGAATTAAAATCCTTGGAGAAGAAATAAAAGCTTTGAGGTTCACCGACGACATTGTAATTCTGTCAGAGACAGCAAAGGACCTTGAAGAACAGTTGAACGTAATGGACAGTGTCTTGAAAGGAGAATATAAGATGAACATCAGCAAAAGCAAAACGAGGATAATGGAATGTAGTCGAATTAAGTCGGGTGATGCTCAGGGAATTAGATTAGGAAATGAGACAATTAAAGTAGTAAAGGAGTTTTGCTATTTGGGAGCAAAATAACTGATGATGGTCGAAGTCGAGAGGATATAAAATGTAGACTGACAATGGCAAGGAAAGCGTTCCGGAAGAAAATTTGTTTACATCTAGTATAGATTTAAATGTCAGGAAGTCGTTCCTGAACGTATTTGTATGGAGTAACGTGTATGCACAGGACATGTGGCCTGTAGTTGAAGAAGTGTCATGATGATCACTCCATTGGCAAAAGATTCCGGTATACTAGCCCAATTTGATCTCCGGGAGGGGACTGTCAACGGGGAGGTTACCATGAAAAAAAGATTGAATAATCAACGAAAGGATAACGTTCTACGATTCGGGGCGTGGAATGTCAGAAGCTTGAACGTGGTAGGGAAACTAGAAAATCTAAAAGGGAAATGAAAAGGCTCAATCTAGATATAGTAGGGGGCAGTGAAGTGACGTGGAAGGAAGACAAGGATTTCTGGTCAGATGAGTATCGGGTAATATCAACAGCAGCAGAAAATGGTATAACAGGTGTAGGATTCGTTATGAATAGGAAGGTAGGGCAGAGGGTCTGTTACTGTGAACAGTTCAGTGACCGGGTTGTTCTAATCAGAATCGACAGCAGACCAACACCGACAAAGATAGTTCAGGTATACATGCCATCGTCGCAAGCTGAAGGTGAACAGATAGAGAAAGTGTATGAGGATATTGAAAGGGTAATGCAGGATGTAAAGGGGGACGAAAATCTAATAGTCATGGGCGACTGGAATGCAGTTGTAGGGGAAGGAGTAGAAGAGAAGGTTCCAGGAGAATATGGGCTTGGGACAAGGAATGAAAGAGGAGAAAGACTAATTGAGTTCTGTAACAAGTTTCAGCTAGTAATAGCGAATACCCTGTTCAAGAATCACAAGAGGAGGAGGTATACTTGGAAAAGGCCGGAAGGTACGGGAAGATTTCAATTAGATTACATCATGGTCAGACAGAGATTCCGAAATCAGATACTGGATTGTAAGGCGTACCCAGGAGCAAATATAGACTCAGATCACAATATAGTAGTGATGAAGAGTAGGCTGAGGTTCAAGACGTTAGTCAGAAAGAATCAATACGCAAAGAAGTGGGATACGGAAGTTCTAAGGAATGACGAGATACGTTTGAAGTTCTCTAACGCTATAGATACAGCAATAAGGAATAGCGTAGTAGGCAACACAGTTGAAGAGGAATGGACATCTCTAAAAAGGGCCACACAGAAGTTGGGAAGGAAAACATAGATACAAAGAAGGTAGCTGCGAAGAAACCGTGGGTAACAGAAGAAATACTTCAGTTGATTGATGAAAGGAGGAAGTACAAACATGTTCCGGGAAAATCAGGAATACAGAACTACAAGTCGCTGAGGAATGAAATAAAAAGGAAGTGCAGGGAAGCCAAGGCGAAATGGCTGCAGAAAAAATGTGAAGACATCGAAAAAGATATGATTGTCGGAAGGACAGACTCAGCATACTGGAAAGTCGAAACAACCTTTGATGACATTAAAAGCAACAGTGGTAACATTAAGAGTGCAACGGGAATTCCACTGTTAAATGCAGATGAGAGAGAAGATAGGTGGATAGAATACAATTAAAGCCTCTATGAGGGTGAAGATTTGTCTGATGTGATAGAAGAAGAAACAGAAGTCGATTTAGAAGAGATAGGGGATCCAGTATTAGATTCGAAAGAGGAGGTCTTACGGTCAAATAAGGCAGAAGGGATAGATAACATTCTATCAGAATTTCTAAAATCATTAAGGGAAGTGGCAACAAAACGACTATTCACGTTGGTGTGTAGAATATATGAGTCTGGCGACATACCATCTGACTTTCGGAAAAGCATCATCCACACAATTGCAAGTACGGCAAGAGCTGACAAGTGCGAGAATTATCGCACAATTAGCTTAACAGCTCATGCATCGAAGCTGCTTACAAGAATAATATACAGCAGAATCGAAAAGAAAATTGAGAATGCGCTAGGTGACGATCAGTTTGGCTTTAGGAAAAGTAAAGGCACGAGAGAGGCAATTCTGACGTTACGGCTAATAATGGGAGCAAGGCTAAAGAAAAATCAAGACACGTTCATAGGATTTGTCGACCTGGAAAAAGCGTTCGAGAATATAAAATGGTGCAAGCTGTTCAAGATTCTGAAAAAAGTAGGGGTAAGCTATAGGGAGAGACGGGTTATATACAATATGTACAACAACCAAGAGGGAATAATAAGAGTGCACAATCAAGAACGAAGTGCTCGTATTAAGAAGGGTGTAAGACAAGGCTGTAGCCTTTCGCCCCTACTCTTCAATCGAGGAAGCAATGATGGAAATAAAAGAAAGGTTCAGGAGTGGAATTAAAATACAAGGTGAAAGGATATCAATGATACGATTCGCTGATGATATTGCTGTCCTGAGTGAAAGTGAAGAAGAATTAAATGATCTGCTGAACGGAATGAACAGTCTAATGAGTACACAGTATGGTGTGAGAGTAAATGGGAGAAAGACGAAGGTAATGAGAAGTAGTAGAAATGAGAACAGCGAGAAACTTAACATCAGGATTGATGGTCACGAAGTCAATGAAGTTAAGGAATTCTGCTACGTAGGCAGTAAAATAACCAATGACGGACGGAGCAAGGAGGACATCAAAAGTAGACTCGCTACGACAAAAAAGGCATTTCTGGCCAAGAGAAGTCTACTAACATCAAATACCGGCCTTAATTTGAGTAAGAAATTTCTAAGGATATACGTCTGGAGTACAGCATTGTATGGTAGTGAAACATGGACTGTGGGAAAACCGGAACAGAGGAGAATCGAAGCATTTGAGATGTGGAGCTATAGACGAATGTTGAAAATTAGGTGGACAGATAAAGAAAGGAATGAGGAGGTTCTACGCAGAATCGGAGAGGAAAGGAATATGTGGAAAACACTGATAAGGAGAAGGGACAGGATTACGACATCTGCTAATACATGAGGGAATGACTTCCATGGTACTAGAGGGAGCTGTAAAAGGCAAAAACTGTAGAGGAAGACAGAGATTGGAATTCGTTAAGCAAATAATTGAGGAAAGGAATATGTGGAAAACACTGATAAGGGGAAGGGGCAGGATGATAGGACATCTGCTAAGACATGAGGGAATGACTTCCATGGTACTAGAGGGAGCTGTAAAAGGCAAAAACTGTAGAGGAAGACAGAGATTGGAATACGTAAGCAAATAATTGAGGACGTAGATTGCAAGTGTTACTCTGAGATGAAGAGGTTGTCACAGGAAAGGAATTCGTGGCGGGCCGCATCAAACCAGTCAGTAGACTGCCATGTATGGAAGTGAAACATATAAATAGTTTGGACAAGAAAAGAATAAAAGCTTTCGAATTGTGGTGCTACAGAAGAATGCTGAATGTCAGATGGGTAGACCACAAAACTAACGAGGAGGCATTGAAGAGAATTGGTTCAGATGGCTCTGAGCACTATGGGACTTAACTTCTAAGGTAATCAGTCCCCTAGAACTTAGAACTACTTAAACCTAACAAACCTAAGGACATTACACGCTTCTATGCCCAAGGCAGAATTCGAACCTGCGACCGTAGCGGTCGAGCGGCTCCAGACTGCAGCGCTTATATGCCCGTGGCAGGATTCGAAACTGCGACCGTAGCGGTCGCGCGGCTCCAAACTGCAGCGCTTAGAACCGCTCAGCCAACCCGGCCGGATGAAGAGAATTGGGGAGAAGGGAAATTTGTGGCACAACTTGACTAGAAGAAGCGATCGGTTGGCAGGACATGTTCTGAGGCATCAAGGGATCACCAATTTAGCATTGGAGGGCAGCTCGGAGGGTAAAAATCGTAGAGGCAGACCACGAAATGAATACACTAAGCAGATTCAGAAGATGTAGGTTGCAGTAGGTACTGGGATATGAAGAAGCTTGTACAGGATAGAGTAGCATGGAGAGCTGCATCAAGTTAATCTCCGGACTTAAGACCACAAAAAGAACTTCTATATTGTTTCTTGAGTATTAGTGTTCCAATGGTTCAAATGGCTCTGAGCACTATGGGACTCAACTGCTGTGGTTATTAGTCCCCTAGAACTTAGAACTACTTAATCCTAACTAACCTAAGGACATCACACACATCCATGCCCGAGGCAGGATTCGAACCTGCGACCGTAGCAATCACACGGTTCCGGGCTGCGCGCCTAGAACCGCGAGACCACCGCGGCCGGCGAGTATTAGTGTGACGTATGTAACATTCTAGTGTTTTGGTACGAATCTTTAGTCTACAGAGCGGGTACATAAGTTTCCTAAAAATGAGATATTTCATCAACACGCACCGAAACGAACCTAAATGTTATGCAACATGAATTGGAAGACTGTCATGTATTAAGTGAAGTACCTCTCTTGACTACACACAGGGTACCGGTTACTGTATCCAAATTACTTATGCTGGAACCTGTCCTTAATTTGAATTCTAGAATACTTACTTCATCTTCTTTTGTATAGGAGTTTCACAATGCCGTGTTTAGTAATTGCACTTTAGATGCCCTGTCATCGGTAACATTACCATTGCTATCGCGGAGTCAAGGTATTAATTTTTTCATCTCGCTGGTATGCTTTACATATTACCAGACACTCTCAGGACTTTCTGGAAGTTTGCAAAAAGTGTATCATTGTGGGACCTATTAAAGGTATGTCTCTAGTTTCAATTATTTGAGAGGGAATCAGTTCAGAGCCAAGATCTAGAAGACTGCATTAGGAATGTGCACTTTCTGTGCATAGAATAAATCAGTGACGGAATATCACATATCTGTTCCCAAATAAATAGAATGCAGAGTGCGCCTACGCAACTGACTCCAGTTCTACATATGTTATACAACATCCGTTCTGACACATGGGGAACCATGACAACATCTACTCTTGTGTAATACGGTGCGTTAGATAAGTCATGCGTACTGACCATCCGGACTACAGGCGTAGATAATGTTCGAAGTTCTAAACAAAGTTGCAAAACACAAGACGGCAGAACTGTTTTCTCAAACAAACGGGGTTTTTTCTTAACTCGTTCTATTATCGCAGTACATTTAACGGTTTGTTTCAGTAATGCGGAATGTTTTTATCTTGTTGAATATGTATTTCGACAAGGCAATAAGGACAAAAATTTAACGCCAGGTAGATTTGCTGAATAATTCCCTGAAGCAGCTGTACCTCATCGTATTGATGTTTCTCACGCACAATACACACCACCATGTTACACTCTATAGTTGGGAGCCCTCTGACGGCAAAGGGTTGCAACTAACGTCAGAGAAGCCAGGAAGTCGACCGAGTAGAATGTATGACAGGAAATACCTCTATAGGCATTGAGAATAAAAAACCCTGAGGTAATACTTTCCGTCACTCATATTTGAACATCGACAAACTACTAAAATCAAATTTCTTACCTCACACGGAGATGTAATTCACGAAGGCTCTTGTTGCAGCTAAATTTTCGAGTTGAACAATATCACAGAATATGGTTGACAGCTCAGACTATGTATTAAAAAAGAACTTCTACACTTTTGCATAACAGTTAGACGTGGTCCAGTTTACAGTACCTCTTGTTGACGAGGAAGGAAAGCGGAAGAGCGAAGAGAAATGGTTGCCTGTCGATGTTGGTGACCGCAACTCACCTGCAAACAACAGGTGCCTGTCAGTCAACACAGAAACTGCTCCCATCTCCTTTAAAACAACAAAGCGCGAGCAAAGCGAGAGGCAGTGTACATGAACACATCGGGAGCCGGTAAACATCACGATGCAATCCACATATTTGTAAGGAAACACACTGTTTTGTGATTTAGAATTCATCTGTAATTTGGTTATTTTTCAGAATGGTAAATATTGCAATGCGTGAGAGATTTCAGAGAAAGCATCTCCAGATAATATTAATCCCTTGGCAGTAATATTTCTACATGTGCTGGCTGTGACAGCCAAAATTGGAACTTCGGAACACTATGATTTTCTTCAGTAGTATCACCGTTTCAGAAAGGTGAAAATACTTTGCGCAAGGTGTCATATTAAGATTGGCTGGAAACCTGAAACATACTATCAATGAAGTAGCTTTTCCGCGGAGGCGGAAAAACCAAAACAGGGCACGCAACATACTTACCAAAGTCATTGAACAGCTGATTAGAATTAATTCTCCCTCTATGTTCTAACACTTACCGTATTTGCTTGCTATAAAAGAAGAAAAGGTACTTTACTTGCACCAATGGTTTCTATTTATTTGTTTATTTACTTATTTAACCTTATCTTATTTTAAGGTCATAAACAGCTCTCTTACGTCGACCACGGGTTCACATATAGTTTCCTAAGAAATAACGATTTCAATATGACAAACAGTATTAAAATGATGTGTTTTTATAAAGTGGCAATGGGAGCAAATAGTAGTACATTTGAAGTAATAAAGCTAATAGTGGTAGTATTCGTACTATTGCAACTATTGCTGTTAATAGTGATAATAATAATAATAATAATAGCAATAATGACAACAATGACAGTAGCAGATAAAAATGAATTTACAGGTGTATAGGATAACTGTTTTCTTATATAGCGAGTTCTGGGGAATGAAAATTTAAAGAAGCAGGTGGGCAACTGCAGTTTATCGGTAAAATACTAGGGAAATGCAATCAGTGTAGAAAGGGGATTACTAACTTCTCAATTGTGCAACAGATGCTAGAATATCGCTCTAATGTGGGGGAACCGCACCAGATAGATGTACCAAGGGATATGCAACTTATATAGAGAAGGACAGCATAAATGGCCCAGGATTGTTTGACCCTTGAGAGAGTGTCGCATACAATGGTGTCCAAAATTAAAGCAGCAAACTGCTATTTCCCCGTCCTGTGACTAATTCATGATATAGTCATACAGACTGTCAACAGATGTCGTTACGATCGTATCCTGCACGAAAGATGACATCCGCACCAGCAAATGGCGTCAAGGAACCTGTCAAGCGGGGTAGTGTTTGCAGGGTAGTACCACATCTACAATCGCTGTGCACACAGTCACACACCTACAATCTCTTCTGTGGAGTGCCATAGGAAGTATGGAGCAGGAGAGCCGCAAACTGCTGTGGCCCGATGTTTTAATGTGAATCGTTCTGTTGTTTCTCGGATTCGGTGACACTTTGTAAAGACCGAAACTGTATCCCGGAGACCAGGACAGAGCCGACTGTGACATCAGAAAGAGGGGAGTGTTGTAAGGGCACAACTGTACCGCCTTAGTACTGCACTGGAACAGGCATCTGATTTCGCAGCATCCCCTGGGCGTGTTGTTTCGAGGCAAACGGTATACACATGGTTTCAGCAGAGTGGCCTTTATTGTTGGATACCTGCTGTCTGTTTACCTCTGGCTTGTCTTCACTGAAGGGAACTTCTAGAGTGGAGCCTTCAATGTGCCACCTGGACGCTCGAACGGAGGGCCAATGTTGTTTTCTCAGATGAGTCCCGATTTGATGTGGAGAGTGATTATCAACGGATCCGCATCTGGAGGTCAAATGAAGTATAATTTAGAGACCCAAACATCTTGGAAAGAGACCGATACCGAGGAGGATCTCTAATGGTGTGGGCAGGGATAATGTTGACATCTCGAACACCTCTTCATGAAATTATAATGGAGAATCAGCAAGATTTAACTGCTGTTAGGTACAGCGAAGAGATTTTGGGATATCATACGTGGTTGTTACGAGGTGCTGTGGGCCCAGACTTCGTATTGATGGACGACGATGCTCGACCTCATAGAGCACTGGTGGTTGATGCTTTTTTGGAAATGAAAGATATTGCATTCATGGCGTGGCCTGTTGGTTCTCCTGGTTTGAATCCCATAGATCATGTCTGGGATGGCCGGATGCACTAGGGAGACTTGAGGCACCACGTCAGCATCCATGGAATACTCTCCAAGTCTTGTGAGCAGCTCTTCAGGAAGAATGGGCGTTATTGCATCAACATAAGATTGATGATATCACTCACAGCATGTAATGTCGTTGTCAGGTCTTTATTGGTGTCAGATGTGATAACACGTTTACTGTCCACATTAAACAGGTGTCAGAAAGTGTTTGCAAATCCATTAAGTCAGAAAAAAACCACGAAGAACATTTTTGTCTACCGTTACGAATGTTGCAGTTAATTACGGTCTGTATTCTTTACATTGTTTCTACTTTACTGTCAACTGTTTAAGCTGTTTTGTGGCAAACTAAACGTAACCTTGAAAAATTCCCGTTTGTTGTTTTAATTTTGGACACCAATGTAAATGCTGAAGATACTAAAGAAGCAGACACTTGAAGATACGTTGGAACTATCCCTAGAAATTCTACTGGTAAAGTTTCAGGAATCAGCTCTAAATAATGAATCGAATTGTACTACAACTCCCTATGCGAAGTTTCCGTATTGATCGCGAATGTAACATTAGATTCATTACAGCGCGCCCAGAGATAACTAAACTGTCATTGTTTCCACGCTCAGTGAGAGAATCAAACTGGGAGAAGACATAATAGCTGCTACAATAGAAAGTACCCTCTTCCACGAGCTTCACAGTGGTTTGCAGAGAGTGGTTATAGATGTTTCTGTGTTCCATACGTCGAAAAATTGTAAACAGCGTCGTAGATTATATAGCAAGGTCGGTAGAGAAATTGCCCTCAAAAGGCAGAGGTCCAGAGTTCAGTCTCCGAACGGCACACAGTTCTAATTCACCAGGAAGTTTCATATCAGCGGACACTCCGCTGCAGTGTGAATATTATATTCTGAATGACAGTTGTGGTTCAGTAATTTGTGATGTTGCAGTTACCGTCCTACGCTATCCTCATGTTGTTATTACCTGGTATAAAATGGAGTGTCACTGGGTTAATGAAATAACCTGAACTTTTATCATCAAACGGAATCACTAAATGCATTTCCAACAGCAATTTAAATCGGTTCGACAATTAGCATTTGCTAAACACCTTCAGTCACCGAATCGGAATGTGATTGAAGCTACAAATGTAATAATTTCGTTACTGGTAATTGCTCTGTCGCAAGCTTTTTCAAACTTTTTTTTAAATATTACATGTGTTGTGTGAGTCTTGTTTTGCCTGGCAGGCAGCATTACGGCGTAAATCATCATTCTGAGTTGAATACTATTTGATGCGTTAATCAGAAAATTTTTTGAGCGGATTAGGCAGTGCTACATTATTTTGTTAAGCGTTACTTTGTGCGACACGTTTGCAAAGTTCTGTATGTATTGTTTGAGTCGTTTTCAATAAAGTCTATAGCACTATCCCGTTTTCAAAATTCTGCAGAATGTGTAGGTAATTTTCACTTTGTACTTGCGACACATTATGTAACAGCAAACGTTAGTGTATCATCAAATAAGCAGACCCAGTGTTGGGATAAGTAGTTAGACAGCTGAATTGTCCATAGCGCACTGTCAAAAATACTTATTTGTAGTAATTACTGTTATTTATTTTTCAGTTTTGGCAGAGAACGCTTCAATGGTTTCAGACATGCAGTGATTTGTATAACACATTATTAAAATTGAAATGTAATATTTTGCTTAAATCTGAGTAGGAAACTGTCATCACTGACAGTAGATTTACAAATACCCTATCGTTTCTCCCTCATTTCGGAGTCAAGGAACTTATATCTGAACTGGTATGGTTACCACCACGCGGTCATTATTTAACCGATTGGGAAGTTGAGGTGTTACAGATTCTTGTAAGCAAAAGATAAGATTTATAATGTGAGAAAAACGCCGTCCATCCGCGCAGAACAGACACTATGTTACAGATTATCCATTTACAGGCAGAAGCTACACCAATTAAATGAAGATGTTTCCCCCGCAAATTCATTCCTTACTCGGCGAACCATGCGAGCAGTATCGAGCTAGTTATAGGACACACAGGGGAGGGTACTGTTAACTTTGCAACTGTCAGGGGCAACAGAGGAGGAATGTGTTGTAGATCAAAGAGGAGGAAAAGTTAGGTGGGGAGATTTATGAGGTATGTTATGTAGACATAGAAAGATAGATGGAAAAGGAAAAAAATCCAATCTAGGTTCAAACAGCATATAGATCATTCCACATTATAAGGCTGTGACATACAGAAGCTCATAACTTACCTACACACCAAACGCCAATAACTGCATACGAAACTGTCGAGAAGAATAGGACGGATAAATAATTATGAATTGCCAGAAGATGTGGCCGAGCGGTTCTAGGCACTTCCGTCCGCAACCGCTCTGCTGCTACGGTCGCAGGTTCGAATCCTGCCTTGGGCATGGATGTGTGTGAAGTCCTTAGGTTAGTTAGGTTTAAGTAGTTCTAAGTCTAGCGGACTGATGACCTCAGATGTTAAGTTCCATAGTGCTCGGAGCCATCTGAAACATTTTTTTTACCCTAATTCGTAATGATAAAGTCAAAATTCTCACTGACGATACAGAGCTTGGGAATTTGAAATTCTTCATTATTTCAAAACTAGTCCTAAGTTAAATAAGGTCAATCAATTAATGGTACAAGTAAAGCCATTTACATATCCATATAGTAGCTCATGCAATATACAAAGGATTAACCACTTGTTATGGACGCAGTTATAAAAGTCGAGGGAGATGAAAGGGAAGCAGTGGTTGGGAAGGGAGTGAGACAGGGTTGTAGTCTCTCCCGGATGTTATTCAATCTGTATATTGAGCAGGCAGTAAAGGATACAAAAGAAAAATTTGGAGTAGGTATTAAAATCCATGGAGAAGAAATAAAAACTTTGAGGTTCGCCGACGACATCGTAATTATGTCAGAGACAGAAAAGGACTTGGAAGAGCAGTTGAACGGAATGGATAGTGTCTTGAAAGGAGGATATAAAATGAACATCAACAAAAGCAAAACGAGGATAATGGAATGTAGTCGAATGAAGTCGGGTCATGCTGAAGGAATTAGATTAGGAAATGATACACTTAAAGTAGTAAAGGAGTTTTGCTATTTGGGGAGCAAAATAACTGATGATGGTCGAAGTAGAGAGGATAGAAAATGTAGACTGGCAATGGCAAGGAAAGCTTTTCTGAAGAAGAGAAATTTATTAACATCGAATATAGATTTAAGTGTCAGGAAGTCATTTCTGGAAGTATATGAATGGATTGTAGCCATGTATGAAAGTGAAACATGGACGATAAATAGTTTGGACAAGAAGAGAATAGAAGCTTTCGAAATGTATTGCTACAGAAGAATGCTAAAGATTAGATGGGTAGATCACATAACTAATGAGGAAGTATTGAATAGGATTGGGGAGAAAAGAAGTTTGTGGCACAACTTGACCAGAAGAAGGGATCGGTTGGTAGGACATGTTCTGAGGCATCAAGGGATCACCAATTTATTATTGGAGGGCAGCGTAGAGGGTAAAAATCGTAGAGGGAGACCAAGAGATGACTACACTAAGCAGTAGGATGTGGGTTGCAGGAGGTACTGGGAGATGAAGAAGCTTGCACAGGATAGAGTAGCATGGAGAGCTGCATGAAACCAGTCTCAGGACTGAAGACCACAACAGCAACAACATGGACGTAGTTTATTTGCATATATTATATAGACACTGAAAAACGGTCATGGCACTCTATTTTTCGACCGTGATCTCTTCCGTTACGCTGCGAAAGGTTCCATCGAAATGAAGCAAATCAACTGCATTGGGTGAGCAGTTTACTACCGATGTGTCCTGTCACCTCGACAGAATATCTCGTACACGAGAAACGTTTCACTGCAAGTAATGCTCTACATTTGCATTCTTAACAAATAAGTTCAAAAGGCAATGAACGTCTTCACTGCAGGTAACACCTTTGAGTTCACCCACGTCTACATTTGTTCCTTTCTCCTCGCAAAATCATTTCAGTATGTTTGCGGTGAAGTTACATGGATATTGTATCTTTCTTTACCTGTGTAAGGAAACAGACGTCACGAAGAAAAAAGTGTTTCCACGATTGTATATGACTTGTTCGATTTTGATTTTTAATTTGCCTGTGGACCGATTTTGTTCAGGATGGAACCCTAGTTTCAGTGTTTTCTTCTTGCCTTACTATATTTATAGCTTTTTTATTCACTTTTCGACCATCTGCAACCCTCACTTACAGACCTAACGCCACATGTAATAACCACGAGTTTCAAATCCAGCCAACATACATGTCCACCGTTTTACATTTAATGGAAAGCTCAATATTTGGATTTACAAGATATAAGAATGTTAGTCAAAAGAAATCGGAGGATATCCGCAATACTAATAAAGTTTGAAATACCGCTGGATATTCTCATAAGTTTTTGCTCACAGTACAAAACACAGGAACTTTTCATTAAGCTGTAAGAAGTAGCTACAGAGCGCAAAGGTGATACAGAACTGCAGAAATAAAATAACACAAGTTATTAAACGTCAACCTCTTATGATTCTGTATTACACAAAGTGTCTCTAAAAGCTACTTTCCTTCGAGATCTGAATTGCAAAGTCGATTCTTAACGCAATTCTCTGGCTCTGTGAAGTGAACAGAAGATCTTTCAATGGAAATCTTTACAATAAATTTACGAAAGAAACGTTACACTTGAAAGTAGGACAACTCGCTGGGAGATTTCCGTGAACGCTGTGAATGCATATTCTGATTACTTGTCCAGAAGGAAGATTTGTTCTTCGTGAAAGGAGCAAACAAAATCGCTTTCTGCTAGGAAATGTGTTAGCCACTCAACCGTGGCCAAACTACTCACATTAATAAAGCTGGTCATCTGGTCAGCTGCTCGTATGTTGAATGTTAGTTCTTAACGTCTGAAAGCTGTGTCATAAATTGCTGGCAGGCATTTAGTAATTTGTTTATAGTAGCAACAAAATTCTCTGCACTGACTGCAATATATTTGTCAACGTTAAGTACCTTGAAATATTTAACTCCTTGTTACCCATCTTACGAAAAGTGTTGTATCCTTCGAAAGCCATTTCTGTCATTAGTTTCAGTAAATCGAAAAATTAAGGACGCGAATATATTCCATAAATAAGCCCGCCATCATTACGAAAGTTTAGGAATAGTTATTTACGTCACTGGATTGCTTTCTATTATTGTATTTCAGAAATTATATTTCGACCAGTGCCATCACAAAGACGCTGATAATATAAGCGCAAGAAATATAGTTGTGCGCCATGGAGGTAGGGGGGGAAAATGTGGACAACTGCCCTTCCTGGATCCTGAAATACAGACCTGTTATTCACTGAAGAATTCTTATCTATTATTAGTTTTTTTTCTGTCTGTAATTCCACTAACCTGGAAGCTTAATCGAAACTTGGAAAATTATTGGTTATCAGCCATGGCTCTTTGGAAGTCTACTAAAGTCCATAGTTCGATGAGGGAGTTCATATGGAGTCCGAAGTGGAAAAGATTGTGTGTATATGATATCAGTAACTGACAAGAGAAATTTGGAAAATGTTTTATTATAAAAAAATTAAATTCCACCATTTTTCAACATATGATTGTTTAGATCTCTTTCTTGTTTTAGATGTGCGTAGTATGGTCCGAAAGACTGCAAAGCTATCATCGTATCGAGTTTTGGTTCAGGCAGCCTCGCCTTTTCCCATTCAGCCAGACTACATCTGATCTTCCCATCTCTTCTCAGGTCGTCCAGTATCTCTTTCCCTAGTGAAGTACCATTTACATATGAATTTAGGTATTCTCTTAAATGAGACACTTCTTTTAAATGAGACACTTAAAGTAGTAAGGGAGTTTTGCTATTTGGGGAGCAAAATAACTGTTGATGGTCGAAGTAGAGAGGATATAAAATGTAGACTGGCAATGGCAAGAAAAGCGTTTCAGAAGAAGAGAAATTTGTTAACATCGAGTACAAATTTAAGTGACAGGCAGTCGTTTCTGAAAGTATTTGAATGGAGTGTAGCCATGTATGGAAGTGAAACATGGACGATAACTAGTTTGGACAAGAAGAGAATAGAAGCTTTCGAAATGTGGTGCTACAGAAGAATGCTGACGATTAGCTGCGAAGATCATAAAACTAATGAGGCGGTACTGAATAGGGTTGGGGAGAAGAGAAGTTTGTGGCACAAGTTGACTAGAAGAAGTAATCGGTTGGTAAGACATGTTCTGAGGCATCAAGGGATCACCAATATAGTACTGGAGGGGAGCGTAGAGGGTAAAAATCGTAGAGGGAAACCAAGAGATGACTACACTAAACAGATACAGAAGGATGTAGGTTGCAGTAGGTACTGAGAGATGAAGAAGTTTGTACAGGATAGAGTAGCATGGAGAGCTGCATCAAACCAGTCTCAGGACTGAAGACCGTAACAACAAAAATTCTCTTATATCACATCCTTCGAATGTGTTCATGCCACATCTTTGTGTCTTTCCTGTATTTTATGAAGTATAATTTCGAAGCCCGGTTTATTTCTAATTTCAATAATTTTCAGCCTATATATGTAGCCAGCTAGTGGTCTCAGGCATCTCACCTGTGGTGTTTCAATCCTCCTCCATTAATTGGCGTTTGTCCAAGTCTGTGACGCATACATTCGAACTGATAGTGCTGTCACATTGTAACATTGTGGTACTCTCTCTTTCCTAACTTCCTCGAGGCGAGAGCGATTTATAGTATCCACTAAGTGTTGAAATTTTTGCAGTTCATATTCTTGATCAAATATGTAACATAGACAGCTCACAGTCCAGATATTTTAAAGTAATTGTTTTTTTTTAATATTTTTGCTATTAAATGTTTCGTACCATAGGATGACATTATCTTAATTTTATCTTTAGATATATATCAAAAAAATGGTTCAAATGGTACTGAGCACTATGCTACTTAACATCTGAGGTCATCAGTCCCCGAGAAATTAGAACTACTTAAACCTAACTAACCTAAGGACATCACACTCATCCATGCCCGAAGCAGGATTCGAACCTGCGACCATAGCGAGATATTGTCACGTTATAATAGTTTGCTATCTTGTGAAACAAACAAATCGCTCTCTGTAATTTATCTTCCAAGTCCGCTAAGATTATTTGATCGGCTGCAAAGAGGAGTGTATTTTCGACTTCAATACAACTCTTATAATAGTGTATTATTTTATACTTCGATGTCTCTATGATGTCATCTATGTATATATCAAACAATGCGGTTGATAAAGGACACACTAGTCTATCTGGTTGAGAGATGATTTGCGCATACGGACTAGCTTTTTGTACTTCGATATTTTCTGTACATCCCTACCATCTAATTAGTCACACTAATTAGATGGTAGGGAATACCATTGCTTGTTTTTGCTTAATTTCTACTAGTTTAACTCTGTTACCTTCATCAAAAGTTTTCTACAAGTCGATAAAGGCTATTTATATGGTATCAGCGCACGCTCCGTGATTTTCAATGATTTGTCAGACAGCGAAAGTTCGGTCTAAGCATGGTCTTCCCTTCTGAAACCCGTTCTGTTCTGCTGTAAGAAAGGTGTCTGGAAGCAACCATAATTTGTTATTATTTCTCATATATCTTGTATTCAGAGTCCAAAAGACTAATCCTAGATTACTTCCACACATCCTGCGGTCCTTTTTTTTACATATTAGGTAATAACTGCAGTTTGTTAGTTATCTGGAATGTTATAAACTTTCAAAAAAATTTTAAATATAGTAATTTTAAAAGTAAATGTTGCGAAACAGTTTTAAATATTTCCACACTGTGATTGTATTCGCGTTGGGCTTTTCTGTTTTTGGCTGTCTTTAAAAAATTCTTTAGTTATTTAAATGATATAGTATCAACATGCTCGTCAATTACTATAGTTTTCACATTTCTCTCAGCACGTTTCCACAAATTCTGAAAATAATTCATCAAATCATTTTGTAAGTAGGTTTAGTTTTATTCACATCTCTTTCATCTTTATTAAGTTGTTACAGCACGCTATAGGTCATATTTTGTTGCCCATGTATATCATACTCCGTTTCACTCAGAAAACCTTCCCAACTTTGTTGTTTATTTCTCCTTGTCTTTCTTCCGACACTCGTGTGTGCTGCTTTTTATACACGACGTAATTTTCCTGTTTCCTTGATCGCAGATTTTTCAGGTAGGCTTCCCTCTTATGTTTTATGACGTCTGCTGTTCTTTGTTTCAGATGGGGAGTCTCCTTTTGTTTTCGTATTTAATTTTTTCTCAATAGTCTCATCAGAAGATATTTGTTTTATTTTTTCTACGTTCTCCGATTGTTAAAAAAAATGCTTAGAATGGCTCTGAGCACTATGGGACTTAACATCTGTGGTCATCAGTCCCCTAGAACTTAGAACTACTTAAACCTAACTAACCTAAGGTCATCACACACATCCATGCCCGAGGCAGGATTCGAACCTGCGACCCTAGTCGCGCGGTTCCGGACTGAGGGCCTGAACCGCTAGACCACCGCGGCCGGCCTCCGATTGTTAAATAGTGTTCTGTTCATCTTGCAAGTCTTTCAGTATTTCATCTAAGCATTTCCTGCATAATCGTCTAACTGTTGGATTTATTACAAAAGCATTTTAAAATTTTGTTCTTAAGTTTGTTTTCTGGTGCTGTGAAATATTATTGATGTTCAGTGTCAAAGATATAAAAATCCAATAACCATGTTTCAAAACTTTTTTCCCGCCATCCTCATTCGAGTAGTGCTAGTCGGTTCAGCTATTTGACTGATACTGCCACTGATGCCATTCAGGATCATTTCTGTTTTTCTGGTATATTTCTATTTCAGATTTGCAGTTTTCGGTGTCAAAGTAACATTGTTGGTATACAAATAAAAATAGCACGTGTGTATTCTTTCTGTATTGTTTCACAAGGTTTCAGCTATATTTTAGAATATTTGCTGCATTTAAGTATACTGAAGAGCCAAACAAACTGATACACCTGCCTAATGTCGCGTAGTGCCACCAGCTAGCACGCAGTAGTGGGCAACATGTCGTGGCATGGACTCGACTAATGTCTGAAGTAGTGCTGGAGGGAATTAACACCTTGAATCCTGCAGGTCTGTCTATAAATCTGTGAGAGTACGAGTTGGTGGGGATCTCTTCTGAAGAGCACATTGCAAGGCATCCCAGATACGTTCAATAATGTTCATGTCTGGCGAGTTTGGTGGACAGCGGAAGTTTTTAAACTCAGAAGAGTGCTCCTGGAGCCACTCTGTAGTAATTCTGGACGTGTGGGATGTCGCATTGCCCCTTAGGAATTGCTCAAGTTCGTCGGAATGCACAATAAACATGAAGGGATGCAGGTGACCAGACAGGATGTGTACGTACGCGTAACCTGTCAGAGTCGTATCTAGACGTATCAGGGGTCAGATATCACTCCAACTGCACACGCCCCACACCATTACAGATTCGCCACCAGCTAAAAACAGTCCCCTCCCGACATGCAGGATCCAATGATTCTTTAAGTTGTATCCTTACCCGTACAAGTCCAGCCGCTCGATATAGTTTGAAACGAGACCCGTCCGACAAGGCAACATTTTTCCAGTCGTCAACAGCCCATTGTCGATGTTCATCGGCCCAGGCGAGGTGTAAAGCTTTGTGTCGTGCAGTCATCAAAGGTATACGAGTGGGCCTTCGGCGTATTGAAGTCTTGATAACCTGCCGTTGTAGCAGCAGTAACCGAGCTAACAACTGTATCAGGCACTTGTACACTTATGTAGGCGTTGCCGAGCGCAGAGCCGCATTTGAATATGAATGCCTATAACAGTTTCTTTGGAGTTTCAGTGTGTATAGGTAAGTAATAATAATTTCTTGTGGCTTTGTGACGTAGTACATGGACGCCACTTAGCGACTGGCTTGTATGTAACCCACCTCAGTTATCCATTCAGGGAAACGGGGGCCTTCAATTTAACGTGGAATAAAATCCACGTGTCGTTCCCAAACTCCCTTCACATCATTGAGAGGCTAGATCAGAAGCACACTGAAAATTTCACTATTCCGACCAGTATTCGATCCCGTGACATTCATGTTATAGAAGAATGTTTTTGGCACGTCTCTATGGTAACGTTTACTTTTCCTCCACCACTGCAATCTCCTTCTTCAAATACTGATGGGTGGCAACCAAACATCTCACTTGTATAACATAAATTTATTGTTGTTGTTGTTGTTGATGTCTTCAGTCCTGAGACTAGTTTGATGCAGCTCTCCATGCTACTCTATCCTGTGCAAGCTTCTTCATCTCCCAGTACTTACTGGAACCTACTTCCTTCTCAATCCGCTTAGTGTATTCATCTCTTGGTCTGCCTCTACGATTTTTACCCACCACGCTGCCCTCCAATGCTAAATTTGTGATCCCTTGATGCCTAAGAACATCTACTACCAACCGGTCCCTTCTTCTAGTCAGGTTGTGCCACAAACTCCTCTTCTCCCCAATTCTATTCAATACCTCCTCATTAGTTACGTGATCTACCCATCTAATCTTCAGCATTCATCTGTAACACCACATATCCCCTCTACTTCGACCATCATCAGTTATTTTGCTGCCCAAATAGCAAAACTCCTTTACTACTTTAAGTGTCTCATTTCCTGATCTAATTCGCTCAGCATCACCCGACTTAATTCGACTACATTCCATTATCCTCGTTTTGCTTTTGTTGATGTTCATCTCCTCCTTTCCAGACACTGTCCATTCCGTTCAATTGCTCTTCCAAGTCCTTTGCTGTCTCTGACAGAATTACGTCATCGGCGAATCTAAACATTTTTACTTCTTCTCCATGGATTTTAATACCTACTCCGAATTTTTCTTTTGTTTCCTTTACTGCTTGCTCAATATACAGATTGAATAACATCGGGGACAGGCTACAACCCTGCCTCCCAACCGGTGCTTCGTTACATGCCCCTCGACTCTCATAACTGCCATCTGGTTTCTCTACAAATTGTAAATAGCGTTTCGCTCCCTGTATTTTATCTCTCCCATCTTTAGAATTTGAAAGAGAGTATTCCAGTCAACATTGTCAAAAGCTTTCTCTAAGTCTACAAATGCTAGAAACATGGATTTGCCTTTCCTTAATCTTTCTTCTAAGATAAGTCATAAGGTCAGTATTGCTTCACGTGTTCCAACATTTCTACGGAATCCAAACTGATGTTCCCCGAGGTCGGCTTCTACCAGTTTTTCCATTCGTCTGTAAATAATTCGCGTTAGTATTTTGCAGCAATGGCTTATTAAACTGATTGTTCGGTAATTTTTAAATCTGTCAACACCTGCTTTCTTTGGGTTTGGAATTATTATATTCTTCTTGAAGTCGGAGGGTATTTCGCCTGTCTCGTACATCTTGCTCACCAGATGGTAGAGTTTTGTCAGCACTGGCTCTCCCAAGGCTGTCAGGAGTTCTAATGGAATTTTGTCTACTCCCAGGGCCTTGTTTCGACTCAGGTCTTTCAGTGCTCTGTCTAACTCTTCACTCAGTATCTTATCTCCCATTACATCTTCATCTACATTTTCTTTCATTTCCATAATATTGTCCTCAAGTACATCACCCTTGTATAGACCATCTATATACTCCTTCCACCTTTCTGCTTTACCTTCTTTGGATAGGACTGGCTTTCCATCTCAGCTCTTGATATTCATACAAGTGGCTCTCTTTTCTCAAAAGGTCTCTTTAATTTTCCTGTAGGCAGTATCTGTCTTACCCTTAGTGAGATAAGCCTCTACATCCTTACATCTGTCCTCTATCCGACCCTGCGTAGCCATTTTGCACTTCCTGTCAATCTCATCTTTGAGCCGTTTGTATTCCTATTTGGCTGCTTTATTTACTGCATTTTTTATTTTCTCCTTTCATCAATTAAATTCAATATTTCTTCTGTTACCAAAGGATTTCTTCTGTTACCCAAGGATTTCGTCTAGCCCTTCTCTTTTTACCTACTTGATCCTCTGTTGCCTTCACTACTTCATCCCTCAGAGCTACCCTTTTTTTTCTATTGTATTTCTTTCCACCATTCCTGTCAATTGTTACCTTATGCTGTCCCATCTCCTTTAATTCCCACCTTTTTGCAGTTTCTTCAGTTTTAATCTACAGTTCATAACCAATAGATTGTGGTCAGGGTCCACATCTGCCACTGGAAATCTCCTACAATTTAAAATCTGCTTGCTAAACCTCTGTCTTACCGTTATATAATCTATCTGATACCTTCTAGTATCTCCAGGATTCTTCCATCTATACTTGATTTTTGAACCCAGTGTTAGTTATGATTAAGTTATGCTCTGTGCAAAATTCTACCAGACGGCTTCCTCTTTCATTCCTCTACCCCAATCTATATTTACGAACTATGTTTCCTTCTCTCCCTTTTCCTGCTCTCGAATTGCAGTCACCCATGACTATTAAATTTTCGTCTCCCTTCACTACCTGTATAATTTCTTTTATCTCATCATACATTTCATCAATTTCTTCATCATCTGCAGAGCCAGTTCGCATATAAACTTGTACTACTATAGTAGGCATATGTTTATTGTCTATCTTGGCCACAACAATGCGTTCACGATGCTGTTTGTAGTAGCTTACCCGCACTCCTACTTCTTTATTCATTATTATACGTACTCCTGCATTACCCGCACTCCTACTTTTTTATTCATTACTAAACCTACTCCTGCATTACCCCTATTTGATTTTGTATTTATAACCCTGTATTCACCTGACCAAAAGTCTTGTTCATCCTGCCACCGAACTTCACTAATTCCCACTATATCTAACTTTAACCAATCAATTTCACTTTTTAAATTTTCTAACCGACCGGCCCGATTAAGGGATCTGACATTCCACGCTCCGATCCGTAGAACGCCAGTTTTCTTTCTTCTGATAACGACGTCCTCCTGAGTAGTCCCCGCAGGGAGATCCGAATGGGGGACTATTTTACCTCCGGAATATTTTACCCAAGAGGACGCCATCATCATTTAACCATACAGTAAAGCTGCATGCCCTCGGGAAAAATTACGGCTGTAGTTTCCCCTTGCTTTCAGCCGTTCGCAGTACCAGCACAGCAAGGTCGTTTTGGTTTGTGTTACAAGGCCAGATCAGTCAATCATCCAGACTGTTGCCCCTGCAACTACTGAAAAGGCTGCTGCCCCTCTTCAGGAACCACACGTTTGTCTGGCCTCTCAACAGTTACCCCTCCGTTGTGGTTGCACCTACGGTACGGCCATCTGTATCGCTGAGACACGCAAGCCTCCCCACCAACGGCAAGGCCCATGGTTCATGGGGGTAGGATTTTTATTGTTTATCCTGTAAAAATGTTCTCGAAGCATGATATTTACAGACGCACTAAGTCAATTACATCTCAAAATGCCGAGATTAAGATTTTTGATACATTTTGACACCCTGTACCGAATGATGGTATGAAGGAATGTGATACATTAAAAGTCATTTGATTATCTAACTTGTATTATTCATACGAAAATAAAAATAGTAATCATTTCGTTAACGGTTACGGAAATCGTTGTATATCGAAACATAGCGAAAGTACTGCCATACGCACAGCGCTCGTCCTCTTACGCCTAGTACTGATCTAACTGACACAACTAAATGAAACCTTCACGAAGGTTCGTAAGCTTTACAACCGACGATATCAACTTCCAGCAGAGCACAGTGTAACATTCAAGGCTTATGGAGCCATGGTGACTGTATCGGCAATCAATATAGGATACGTACATAAGAGGCAGTTGACGGCAATCAGAGAGTATCGACCAGTGTAGGTGACCAGAACACATTCTAATGAGCTACCACATAAAAATTTGATGTATTATTCTGTGCTAACCGTAAAGACTGAAACACATTACTGATAAGCTCGCAGACCGCGTGTTAAATACGTGCGGGCTACCGAAAAGAGAACTTTCTTGACTCTGATTGTTCTGCAGTGGTGCAAAAGGCTTAAAGTAACTAAATGAAACAATTATCACAAAAGGGTTCAAGAAACTGTTAGCAACTGCTGTAATTATTCACCAATACTATCTACGAAGTGCGCAGAGAGATGTGCCGTATTGTTTAGCAAATTCAGTTCGCATTCTGAAAGGCTGAAATCCAAGTCTGATCACCATGATTTAAGTTTTCAGTAATTTTCCTAAATCGCTCCAGCAAAATTCCGGGATTGTTTCTTTGATACGGAACGGTAAATTTCTTTACCGTTTTGGAAGAACTCTGAGCCTCTCTAATGATCTCGACGCCGACGTAACGTGAAACCCTTCCTCTTTCAATGACGTGTTACAGTTTAGTTTATCTTACCGTCGAGATCGGAAAATAAAGACTACGAACACTTTCTTTTTCTTAACAGGAATCGTCGTTAATTTCTGTTATTGGGAAATAATAAGTTTATTCCTGCAACACCTTGCACTAAATCTTCAACAAAGAAATACACTTTCGCACGGTACTGTACAGAAATCTGGCGATAGCGTAGTTTGACAATAATGTACGGCTCGTTAAGCACGATATCTCCGGAAATATGGAGACACACACACTTATACATACGCTCGTTCTCTTCGTTTATTCGCAAATTCTATGAGGGTCTGAAATACGTGCGCTTATTTCACACTCCTTTCGCAGTTTATGTCATTTTTAATTTTGCTATGAAATATTGTATCAAATATGACACTGATGTTTGTACGAGGATGGGAGAAAGTTATTTTGTTTTACTTTTCCTTAAATTAATCACTGTCTCTCCTGTAGCCATGACTGTTTGCTTTCTCGCCTTGGCCATTTAGCTTGGAACCAAGGGTGAGAAGAATGAATGTCAACTGTCCTTTACTTATTCACGCAGGTAGTAATACCAGCATTAAGAATCTCCCTTTTCACGTATATTTGGTGCTAGATAGAGACCTCTCTGAACCAACTTTAACGAATCACAGGCCATTCCGCCTCGCTCGGGTTGTCTGCTAAAAGAGCAAGTAGCTGCCCATCCTCAGTGACTAGTGGAGCAGGCATCATCTTTCTCTCCTTAAGTATTTGGCTTCCGCTCTGAACAAGGTAAAGGGGTTGACGTGTAGGATAATCCTGTTGCACCCCATGGTCGTTAAGCACTCGTGTTCCTAAGAAGTTAAGGTCGTGGCGCTTCTGAAATATAAAATGAATAACTAAGCATCAGCGCTTTCTTGTTGCCCGGAAAATCCTTTGCGTATTTTTCTACTTATTGTGTATCAGATTTAGTTAGTTTTGAGCTGCTTTAACTTTATTTATTTTTTGTCCATTATTCAGTTTTAGAACACGTGAACCCACTGGTTACTCAAGCTAAGTAACACCTTCGCGCTTATTTTGATCAGTTTTGCCTCTAGTGATTTTCCACCCTGCTCTTTAATTCGTGTGATAAATGATTGTTTCCGAGTGACTCATTTACAGAATATAGAACCTTGTTTATTTGTGTGAGTTCTTGAGACCACCTGGCAAGTGGCTGACTTGCGATAGTGGGATGGACTGATAAACAGTAGATTTATCAACAATAATGGTAATTTTGGTTTCAAATGATCCAAGAGTCGTGTAAAGAATTTTCTGTAAATCTACGTAAAAATGCGGAAGGTAGGACCCGTTATCTTTTCACCGCAGTGTAACAAGTCGTCTTACCGATGTACGGTAGTTTGCGTGCTAACTAGCCTTTGTTCCTTGCAGTCACTATCGTAATTTTCATTCGGCACCTGTGAAATTCCCGCATATACATTTTTCCCGTCTTATGATTTTGCCTAATTCCTAATGGAGACAGATGACACCGCACAGACGTACGTTAATGAATTTAGATCAGGTTAAATTTTGGGGGGATAGATTGATATTTCATAAGCTAGTTATTTTTCTAATTTGTATTCAGAACTTAGATGCTTTGTGTAGTAAATTTGATGTATGTCTATGAAATCTCCTTTTAATGACGATACTGTCCCTAAGAGATAGTCAACGTGCGAGAGTTGTTAAAGCACTTGTTAAGAATTTCATAAGCACTTGTGCAGAGAATACTGAAACATGAATTTTGTCGTCGTATGGTCAATCGGATCTTGCATTAATTGCGCATTGTTTGATGAATTACATTCATGGAAAGACGTGATTTCTTCTTTGATAAGCCTTACCACAAGTGACACACATATATGATGATTAACCTGTCATTCTTTCACTCGAAGTGTCTAATTAGTAGGCGCTAAACCAAAATCCAATTAATGTGGTGAGAGAAAATGCGTTATTAGGAGAGTTACAATGAGATATATTAATTATAGTCATCTTAGACAGTTTCCTCGCCGGTTCATTAATAATTCCATACGCTCTTTTGGTTGGGCAAAGTTTCCAAGTGAAAGTAATCTGTCCTAGAAATCCCATAATTCCAAGCATTTCTTTTAAATTCTTGAAGGTACGAGAGCAAAATATAATTGTTGCGAGGCAAGGAGCGAATTCTTGGAGATGGAACACACAGGGAATCCAGAAATATCCAAAGTATTAACTTTGGTATTATATTGTAGACCTTGGTCTACTGAACGACAATAAAATACTCAATCACACTTAACTGTAATGGATTGACATATACGTAAAACAGCTACAGGCAACAAGCATTCGGTCCTCATCATTAAGTTACTGAAATCTCGTTCTATATGTTAAGCGTCAATAGACACACTAGACACTAGAACACACGATTTTGTTGATTTCCCATTGCGGAATAATGAGCGGAAGAAACCAAGCAAATTCGTGATACGACTCAGTTATCAAAATTTAACTGTTGATTTGGCAGTAGCCAAATTGTTAGTCTAGCGATTACTTTTCACATTTCTTTTTCGTTATTTCCTTTGATTAATTTGTGTCGGAAAAGTCAGTAAATTTGTACTGTTGTTGTTGTTGTTGTTGTTGTGGTCTTCAGTCCTGAGACTGGTTTGATGCAGCTCTCCATGCCACTCTACCCTGTGCAAGCTTCTTCATCTCCCAGTACCTACTGCAACCTACATCCTTCTGAATCTGCTTAGTGTATTCATCTCTTGGTCTTCCTCTACGCTTTTTACCCTCTACGCTGCCTTCCAATGCTAAATTCGTGATCCCGTGATGCCTCAGAACATGTCCGACCAACCGATCCCTTCTTCTAGTCAAGTTGTGCCACAAATTTCTCTTCTCCCCAATCCTATTCATACCTCCTCATTAGTTACGTGATCTACCCATCTAATCTTCAGCATTCTTCTGTACCACCACATTTCGAAAGCTTCTATTCTCTTCTAGTCTAAACTATTTATTGTCCACGTTTCACTTCCATACATGGCTACACTCCATACAGATACTTTCAGAAATGACTTCCTGACACTTAAATCTATACTCGATGTAAACAAGTTTCTCTTCTTCAGAAACGCTTTTCTTGCCATTGCCAGTCTACATTTTATATCCTCTCTACTTCGGCCATCATCAGTTATTTTGCTGCCAAAACAGCAAAACTCCTTTACTCCTTTAAGTGTATCATTTCCTAATCTAATTCCCTTAGCATCACCCGACTTAATTCGACTACATTCCATTATCCTCGTTTTGCATTTGTTGATACTCATCTTATATACTCCTCTCAAGACACTGTCCATTCTATTCAACTGCTCTTCCAAGTCCCTTGCTGTCTCTGACAGAATTACAATGTCGTCGGCGAACCTCAAAGTTTTTACTTCTTCTCCATGGATTTTAATACCTACTCCGAATTTTTCTTTTGTTTCCTTTACTGCTTGCTCAACACACAGATTGAATAACATCGGGGACAGGCTACAAACCTGTCTCACTCCCTTCCCAACCACTGCTTCACTTTCATGTCCCCTGACTCTTATAACTGCCATCTGGTTTCTGTACAAATTGAAAATAGCCTTTCGCTCCCTGTATTTTACCCCTGTCACCTACAGAATTTGAAAGAGTATTCCAGTCAACATTGTCAAAAGCTTTCTCTAAGTCTACAAATGCTAGAAGCGTGGGTTTGCCTTTCCTTAATCTTTCTTCTAAGATAAGTCGTAAGGTCAGTATTGAATCACGTGTTCCAGTATTTCTACGGAATCCAAACTGATCTTCCCCGAGGTCGGTTTCTACTAGTTTTTCCATTCGTCTGTAAAGATTTCGTGTTAGTATTTTGCAGCTATGGCTTATTAAACTGATTGTTCGGTAATTTTCGCATCTGTCAACACATGCTTTCTTTGGGATTGGAATTATTATATTCTTCTTGAAGTCTGAGGGTACGTCGCCTGTTTCATACATCTTGCTCACCAGATGGTAGAGTTTTGTCAGGACTGGCTCTCCCAAGGCCGTCAGTAAATCCAATAGAATGTTGTCTACTCCCAGGGCCTTGTAGCGACTCAGGTCTTTCAGTACTCTGTCAAACTCTTCACGCAGTATCGTATCTCCCATTTCATCTTCATCCTCTTCCCTTTCAATAATATTGTCCTCAAGTACATCGCCCTTGTATAGACCATCTATATACTCCTTCACATTTCTGCTTTCCCTTCTTTGCTTAGAACTGGGCTGCCATCTGAGCTCTTGATGTTCATACAAGTGGTTCTCTTATCTCCAAAGGTCACTTTAATTTTCCTGTAGGCAGTATCTATCTTACCCCTCGTGAGATGAGCCCCTACATCCTTACGTTTCTCCTATAGCCATCCCTGCTTAGCCATTTTGCACTTCCTTTCGATCTCATTTTTGAGACGTTTGTATTCGTTTTTGCCTGCTTCATTTATTGCATTTTTATATTTTCTCCTTTCATCAATTAAATTCAATATCTCGTCTGTTACCCAAGGATTTCTACTAGCCGTCGTCTTTTTACCTACTTGATCCTCTGCTGCCTTCACTACTTCATCCCTCAAAGCTACCCATTCTTCTTCTAATGTATTTCTTTCCCACATTCCTGTCAATTGTTCCCTTATGCTCTCTCTGTAACTCTGTACAACCTCTGGTTCTTTCAGTTTATCCAGGTCCCATCTCCTTAAATTCCCACATTTTTGCAGTTTCTTCAGTTTTAATCTACAGGTCATAACCAATAGATTGTGGTCATAGTCCACATCTGCCCCTGGAAATGTCTCACAATTTAAAACCTGGTTCCTAAATCTCTGTCTTACCATTATATAATCTATCTGATACCTTTTAGTATCTTCAGGGTTCTTCCATGTATACAACCTTCTTTCATGATTCTTAAACTATGTGTTAGCTATGATTAGGTTGTGCTCTGTGCAAAATTCTACAAGGCGGCTTTCTTTTTCATTTTTTAGCCCCAACCCATATTCACCTACTACATTTCCTTCTCTCCCTTTTCCTACACTCGAATTCCAGTCACCCATGACTATTAAATTTTCATCTCTCTTCACTATCTGAATAATTTCTTTTATTTCATCATACATTTCTTCAATTTCTTCATCATCTGCAGAGCTAGTTGGCATATAAACTTGTACTACTGTAGTAGGTGTGAGCTTCGTATCTATCTTGGCCACAATAATGCGTCCACTATGCTGTTTGTAGTAGCTTACCCGCATTCCTATTTTCCTATTCATTATTAAACCTACTCCTGCATTACCCCTATTTGATTTTGTGTTTATAACCCTGTAGTCAACTGACCAGAAGTCTTTTTCCTCCTGCCAACGAACTTAACTAATTACCACTATATCTAACTTTAACCTATCCATTTCCCTTTTTAAATTTTCTAACCTACCAGCCCGATTAAGTTATCTGACATTCCACGCTCCGATCCATAGAAGGCCAGTTTTCTTTCTCCTGATAACGACATCCTCTTGAGTAGTCCCCGCCCAGAGATCCGAATGGGGGACTATTTTCCCTCCGAAATATTTTACCCAAGATGACGCCATCATCATTTAGTCATACAGTAAAGCTGCATGCCCTCGGGAAAAATTACGGCCTTAATTTCCTCTTGCTTCCAGCCGTTCGCAGTACCAGCACAGCAAGGCCGTTTTGGTTATTGTTACAAGGCCAGATCAGTCAATCATCGAGACTGTTGCCTCTACAACTACTGAAAAGACTGCTGCCCCCTCTTCAGGAACCACATGTTTGTCTGGCCTCTCAACAGATATCCCTCCGTTGTGGTTGTACTTACGGTACGGCTATCTGTATCGCTGAGGCACGCAAGCCTCCCCACCAACGGCAAAGTCCATGGTTGTACTATAAGAGCCAAATATGGTTTTACACCTTTTACAGATTACCGTCTAAACATGTCATAGCCGACGTAATGACACGGCGAGATTGACGACTCTATTAAATTTTAACAGAAAATACGATAATAACGAACTAAAGGTAAAGCAGCACAACAACGTATAAGGTAATGTGGTAAATGTCTTGCAACTATTAAATATTTTAATCATTTACTCTTGCTGACTACTAGTTTTTGGTACGGTAACTATTTCTGCACCATTTTTCGAAGTATTGTTTGTTTCTTTTTCCTGCTACAGTAATTTACAGCTACATGGCAGATTTTCAAGTGTTTATCCTATTTCAATATGTTGGCAGCGGTCTGGAAAATTCTTACAAAACGAGTTTTCTAAGTTTCCGTAACGTGACAGCCATACAAACTCCGTACGTATTACACCACTACGTAACAACTGTTACTCTTACAATAACAACAGCCATCAAAAATAAATCACTTCATTCCACTGTATAAAATGTCACAGTAAAGAAACAGAAGGATTTCGTATTCAGTGAAACTGTTTAAAAATCGAGAAAATTTTAAAGCATGCAGAAAATTATAACCGTGAATTTGTGATATACCACGACGCATGTGTCTGACAAATACGCGAAGGCTTCGACAATAATCGCATTTAATGCAGCGGCTGTTGGAGTTGGCTGTAGTTAGGCCCGTGTCGAGCGGACAGTTTGAAGGAGTTAACTCGAGTCAAACTTAGTCGCCGTTCGGATGAAGTGATGGAGAGGTCTACAGAGGATAATTATTCCGCTACTATATCGAATCCACCGCAGAACCATTGTTACAGTTCACGCCCTTGTGGAAACAGTAAGCGTATCACTTACTATGTTTTTCTTAAAATCACCAACAAACAAACCACAATGGAACAGAAAGAGAGTAGTCACGTCACTTACACAAAAGTTGCTTAGTACAGTGAGTAGTGGTGTCCTGATCGGCGGGCAACATATCTCGCGAAGCACCTCTCACATTAAACTGAAATATTATAACATGAGCGTTAGACGCCCAACACAGAACTAACGGTGAACGAGATTGTAAGAAAAAACTTATTTTATACCTTTTCTTCTATATCAAAAGCATTATATACATTATATATTATATATATTACCACAACAGTTATGTATTTCGTACAGTTGAACGTTTACTACTCTACTATCGCCCAGTACGTGGCGAGCTGTACACCATGTTTACCTGGCATCGCAACCAGTTGCAACACGTCCAGTGCAATGTGGGCTCTTTTAACACATAGTACCTGTGTAACAATTTTACTATTCAATGTATGGCTTTATTGTATATTTATTACTGTCTGACTTGAGCTCCTTAGCTCATTATGTGCCTTCACAATTTTAACGTCTTACAATTTATGCGAGCGCCTGTTTTATTCCATTCATTCATGTGGAATGTTGTAAGGTATTAAGTATTTTAGACGTTTATTTTATGATATGTTTAACACATTACAGGTGTTTCTCCTTTTGCTGGAATACGCAATGTTATTGCAACATGGTCAACGTTGGATGCATGCCTTATACATTCATCTACATCTATCTCGATACTCTGCAAATCACACTTGCGTGTGTTGTACAGGGTTCATCGAATCACCTCCACAATAATTATCTATTGTTCCAATATCGACGAGTGCGCAGGAACAACAAACACCTATATTTTTCAGTGCGAGCTCTGATTTCCTTTATTTTATTATGATGATCGTTTCTCCCAGTGTAGGTCGGCGTCAACAAAATATTTTCGCATTCGGAGGATAAAGTTCTTGATTGAAGTTTCGTTAGAAGATTCCGCGGTAGCGACAAACACCTTTGTTTTAATGATGTCCACACGGAATTATGTATCATGCCAGTAACACTTTTTCCCCTATTTCTCGATACTACAAAACGTGCTGCTCTCGATGTGCTCCATTAATCCGATCTGGTAAGGATCCCAGACCGCGCAGCATTACTCCAAAAGAGGACGGACTAGGGTACAGCGGGCAATCTCTTTAGTAGATCTTTTATATTTTCTGTTCTACCAATAAAACATAGTGTACACTGAAAATTTCTTTACGGTTGCTGCTGTCAGCGATCTTTAAAATAGTAGAATCGCAGTATTTTCTGTTCTCTACATTACGAACACCAACTACAATTGTTAAGGAGGTAAGATGTTTACAGAATATGTGGCGTACAGAAGATATAAACGGAAGACAGTATTTTCTACGAACATCTTCATACACTGATAGGACCATGTAACACCAAACTAACACATTCTCTATGAAAGGTAGTTCTGTTTACCGCGCGACTGTTACGGTCGCACGTTCGTACCCTGCCTCGGGCATGGATGTGTGTGATGTCGTTAGGTTAGTTAGGTTTAACTAGTTCTAAGTTGTAGGGGACTGATGACCTAAGATGTTAAGTCCCATAGTGCTCAGAGCCATTTTTGAAGTTCTGTTTGCAAGTAATGTTCTTGTAATATGGTCTCTTTTCCAGCCTGTACATCTAGTGTCTTCAGCGATCTCAGATTTATACCGTTCGCGAGAGTGTGGCGTTCGTCTGTAAATTTTGTATTTGCGAAAGAACCTATCGACCGCTAAATGAACGCTGTGGCGAAGGTAAATAAGAGACTGACATATCTCCAACGATTACAGCAATTGGCTCAGCATTGTCTTATAATTACATTCATACGTGTGGTGAAATTTTTGGAGCATTTTAAGCAATGTATATCATTCACATATTTCTTCCACGCTATTTTAAAGATTTTTTTCAACCATGTCATGTGGTTTTGTTTAGCTTGTTATTTTGAAAATATTATACGGTATACTTGTTCTAACATCTTAACATTGCTTTATTTCATTTGACCTAATTTACTAATTTATAATATTTAATCATCATAACAAACAAAAAAATGAGAACATTGTGGAATTTGGACAGTACATATATACTAATTCTGAGTGAAATTTATGTATGTTTCCCATGATGAGCCTAGAAATTTCTGGATGTTTCTTGCAAGGCAGTGGCTTCACATATTTATATTGGAAGTAATAGACCACGTATTAGACAATATTATATTCTAAGAAGATCGCCTGTTTGGAAGATGTAGAATTCTTTTTTCTTAACAAACAAATCTGATGACTGTCTGGTAAAATTAATATGTGCAGCACTAGGGAGTTTGACCTCAATTTTCGTATATGCACTGATTTAAGAGTTGACATCATCAGCTTCGTTTTTCAGTTTTGTCCGTACGACGATTACCCAATTATAACATACGCTTAGTGAATTATGAATTAATCCGGAAAAAGACACTAATTTCCACACTAGTATACTGTATTATGAGACGATAAATTGTTGTGACTGATGGAAGTTTAAGCACGCAAACGCATGAATTTTTTGTCTTTCTAAAGCAGCTGCATTTGGCTTGCGTTAGAGTGAAGACTGTAGGAGGACTATTTTGTAAATATTGTGTTTTTACTTAGTAAGTGAAGTATGTCACCGATAGGAGATGGAAAATAGTAGTCTAGCTCTAGATACCACAAGATGGTTCAAATGGCTCTGAGCACTATGGGACTTAACTGCTGAGGTCATCAGTCCCCTAGAACTTAGAACTACTTAAAACCTAACTAACTTAAGCACATCACACACATCCATGCCAGAGGATGGATTCGAACCTGCGACAGTAGCGGTCGCGCAATACCACAAGAAAGACAGGCTTTGATACCAGGCTAAACCTGGAGCCTTAGGAGGCTTTTTACATCTGATTACAAGGTAATATATGAACGTCTCCCTCACCTCTCACTGAGACGGAAAACATCAATAGGAAAGGAGTACGTATGTATCTAACCCTCATGATGTACGATAACCTAAACCTAATAAGAAAGCAACAAATATTACGAAATGAATTTAGTGTATCAATGTAAGTAACAGTTTCCAACGTTAAAATCTCTCTCTCTCTCTCTCTCTCTCTCTCTCTCTCTCTCTCTCTCTCTGTCTGTCTGTCTGTCTGTGTGTGTGTGTGTGTGTGTGTGTGTGTGTGTGTGTGTGTGTGTGTCAGAAAGACACACCATTTCCAGTCAGAGTTATCAGAACGCAAACCATGGCATATATGACTCCCGTATGATGCATGATATCGTTTCTCCCTTACTTTATTTACAAAACGAAGAGGAAAGCATTCTCCAAAATGGAAAAGATACATAGGAAACCAGAGCACAATGTTGGGGAATGTAGTGAGGACTAGAAGACGAAGAAATAACTCACTCAGTGGGAATGGTTATGAAAAAATGGTAAGTTAAAATTGAATATCGTTCGACAGAGTGCTGCCAGTCATCTGCATACCTTAATTCTTGTTGGTACGGCAGTAATTATTGTTGATGATGTAAAAGAACTATGAGAACAATTAAATTATTGCAGTTGAAACCTTTCAGCACCACGAGACAAAGTCAGTCTCAAGATGGTGCTCATGTGTTAAGTATAACGGGAGAAAAACATGCTGAAAGCTACTGGTATCACGAGCAAGGAGAGCTAGACGGGATGAGGGGCACCGTAGATGTAGGGGCGTAGCACAGCATGGCTGTTCAGCGATCTCTTCTTACATCGTACTAAGTATGTCCCCATATGCAGAATTTTGAATAAACCGTTATCTGGAAACTGACAACTTTTTCCTTTAATTTATTCTTTCAGTAATTTTGACTTTTACGAGCAACAATGTAATCGAAGTTTTGTGTTATGTTACTTTCAAAAGAGCATTAGTGATATCATTTGGGCTTATATGAAGGCTATCTACAAAGCACCATCCATTTTTCTGTATCATGGGATACAGTACGGGAAATGAAACGCCAATTACACACTCTCACGCTGACGTTGTAGGTCAGTGTATTTGGATTCTCTAGGGTCAATACTGCTTGTCGTTCTATCGACTAAAGGGTTATTTTTATCAGTTTTCATACTGGTGTTACGTGGCCAGCCATAAATTCCTCTCCTGGGTTAAGCTTTTTATCTCAGAGTAACATTTACACACAATAGCCAGAATAAACGAGCGTGTTAACTCAAAAATCCCGCTAAATGTGAAACTCGATCTGCCATACAGATTTTTAGAGGCAAAAAGCCTCAGACCTGTTGAAATTCACAGCGAAATTCGTGCAGTATACGGATCAAATGTGATGAGCGAAAATAATGTGCGTCAGTGGTGTCCACTGTTCAAGAGATGAAGGACGAGTTGTCATGATGACAAACGTCTGTCTATACTCAACAACGAACTGCTACTCAATATTTACAGAAAAATGAGCCTCAGACAACGCTGCTCGGAATTCTCGACCGGTTTCCATGAGGACGTGACTACACAATCAGGGTACCGATATGTCATCTCTCTTTGGCTCTCTCTGCTCATTGAATTTTATACAGAGGTAATTTGTCAACTAGGTAATAAACATGATAGATGCACGAATCGGAGTAGCAATTGTGCAGAAAAGTACCACAGAGGAGTCGAAAATTCTTTATGTAAATCTACTTCAAATGGTTCTAGTATTAGAAGTGTATTCTAACGGAAGTTGTTTTCTGCATTGAAATGAAATGTCGTGTGGCTAGGGCCTCCCGTCGGGTAAACCATTCGCCTGGTGCAATTCTTTCGAGTTGACGCCACTTCGGCGACCTGAGCGTCGATGGGGATGAAATGATGATGATCAGGACAACACAACACCCAGTCCCTGTGAATCAGTGTACGTCGGTGTCTGTACTCAGAAGCAAGGGAATGTTTCACACTGTGACCTCAGTAGTACCTGCAAAACACATTTCCTTCTAACACACACTGAGCTCCTCTCCTAAAACGTTTAACTACACTGTGCAGGGGAGAATGTTAATACTATATGTGCAGTTTAATTTGATACTCTGCTTAAGGATTATGGCAGCGACCGTAAGGGATTCTGTCTATTTAACCACGGCCAACGTTAATTGCGTGGAGAGTCAGGCTAGGATAAGCGTATAGTGTCATTCCAGACTAGCGAGTACCTCGTTCCACAGAAACGAAATACGATACACGAAAGTAAATAATTATGTACCTGTTCTTGAATCTCGATACAGTTCCAGATTGCCTTCTTTAAATAGAAACAAATGCTGCTCACCTAGTTTTGCTCTGCAAGCAAAATATTTCTTTCCATAACCGAAGTTTACCAACAATGCATAATACGAAAAGTAGAAATTTCGAAGGTCGCTCGTGTGCAAATAGTTTTAAACTCAAATTGGAAAACTGTGTAGGATGTCTTCTGAAATGTTTTTGTTCGATTGTTATTTAGATAAGAATAACTGCTGAAAATAGTATTACAGAAAATAAGTAAATTACTAAGTTTTGTTTGGACTCATTGTCGTTCCGGATCCTTAGAAATGAATCACTATTCACGTAAAAAAGTTCTTCTCACAAAACGTAATCGGTTTTATGTGTGACAAATACACACACACACACACACACACACACACACACACACACACACACACACACACACACACTCAGTCTCTCTTCTGCCATTTCCCCTCTCTACTTATTTTGCATCATAATGTAGTGAAATTCATATATATAATGAATTAAGTTGGCAAGCAAAACTATTGCATAATAGGAAAACACATCCGATTCAGTTACCAACCTGTAGAAGCCCACCACATAGCCATACAAATGGAAATGTCAACTATGAGATTTTCGACTAATTGAAATAAACTGAACCGAACTTGCTAAATGTTTGCTTTTATTTATATGCGTGCAGGGGAATGGGATATGATGCTCCGAGGTGTCATTTGCCATTCTGTTAGTTTACATGTCGTTTTACGTTCGTTCGTCAATCAGTTACTAGTCGTACGCTCAGTTTATCAGAACTGGCTCTCTTTCGGAAACCGAGTCACCGGTTAATATATGTGAAATTATTATCCACGATATTGGAGGTCGAGGTATTAAACTGAAAGTCGAGGTATTAAACTGAACACCATGGAATAAATGTCGCGCCTTTTATCGGTTAGAGTCACACATTAATAAATATGTTGTTCATAAATGATTTCCATTTTTACACGACTACAGACGGCACGAGACGTACTGCTCATTTGCGCTGCAGTTAGTAGGTGTGTGTGGCGTAGTTTCGTCTGTCTGCAACCATACAACGGCCAGTGCATTTTTCGTTTCACGGTAGACAAAAGAAGTCGATTATGCACAAGTCAGCCAAGTGGGACTGACGTTCAGGAGCCGTTTCGCATTTGTCGGCCGAAAACTTTGTAATGGAAAGAGATTCGTGCAGCAGTGCTCTCCTGTGGTTGGAAAGTTTGTTCCGAACTTCTCTCATTCTCTACTATTAATAGCATAAAATTTGTCTTTCAATGACGATAGTCCAAGAACTATTGTGATAGCCACTACACTCTGTTTTGCAGACTACATCCAGGTTTTCCAGCATGTTCTGCTCCTTAATCCGATCTCGCTCTATAACAGTCCACAGTTCCATCTCTGCAATTCTATAATGAAAGCGAAACGCGGTAAGACTAATACGAGGGCTTATATAAGAATGCCTAAAGGACTAAGAATGAAGTACAGACTAAGACATATTTGCAGTATCGGTAAATACCATCTTCCTCTAAGGGGATGGAAGTTCGTATCGTAGCAGTACTACGGGCTGTTTTTTGTTTGTCATTTACCATCTGCGATTAGTAGTTTCCTCAGGTACAGATGGAGATACAAACGCAAAGATAGTGCTTTGCCACAGCGTCGTTATAAATGACGACATAACTGTATTCGATACCTCTTATGCAGAGACTACATCTGTATCCTTCAACTGTTAATAATTTTTTATCTATTACACGTGGACAAATAATCAAAATACATATGTGGTTTTTTGGATATCTGTCCCAAGGTGCCAGCCACGGTGACCGAGCGGTTGTAGGCGGTTAAGTCCGGAACCGCGCGACCACTACGGTCGCAGGTTCGAATCCTGCCTCTGGAATGGATGTGTGTGATGTCCTTATGTTAGTTAGGTTTAAGTAGTTCTACGTTCTAGGGGACTGATGACCTCAGATGTTAAGTCCCATAGTGCTCAGAACCATTTGAACCATTTGTCCCGAGGTCGTGTTCACCGGGACCCTGTCTTGTGTAACTGTGCCTGGCATGAAATTTCACTTTTATTCTCGTTATGAGGATGATGTATTCACAGCCGTAATGCACCTTCAGAATGATTAGCGCTCGAGATGAGCTAATACTGCTTAATAGAGGTCTTAAAATAATAAACTGGTGGAAGGATTTCGTCCCTTAAACTGTAAAGAAGGAGGTTGTACATATGTACCACGTCTCCTCAACCACTGCATCAATGTCAGTCAACCTTGATATTGTTATCACTTACTACTTGGAAAGGAGCAGTGTGGGGCTAAGAACCACCTTCGTCCAGTAGCGGGAGGGGTTAGGAATGCAAAATAGAGGCATAACTCAGGACTTGTGGAGTCGTTTGCAAAAAACACCGGTGTCTACATCACACACTTTTTTTTATAATGTTACTGTTGGAATAGGGTAGCCCTACTACACCTAAGTGGATTTTGGGAAATGAAGGTGTGACACGTAAGATAATTGAAAACGACCTGTAGGTATTTCTTTCCTATATTTACGTTACTTGTAGTACTTTAAAAGTATGAGACACAACCACTGTCTTATAGGAGGTACAAAGAAGGAGCCTCCTAGAAGATTGTGAGCCTAAAGACAGAAGACAGGCACAATCGGGGGCACCCTGGAAATGGTGAAAGATATCACCGGCTAATCCTTCTAACACCAGATCAAGTTAAAATCCAAAACCAAATTAACATCAAGATGCAACGGCCTTTATTAAGACCACCCCTTGTGACGATCTCGATAAATATTGAGGGATTCTCTAGTCGTAAGAGTGTTTTATTAGCAGACGTGTGCTATAAGCATAAGTGCGAGGTATTGTTGGTGCAGGAAACACACCGGGGAGCCACCAGCCATAGACCTAAAATTGCAGGAATGGATTTGGCCATTGAAAGATCTCACGACAAGTATGGGAGTGCGATTTTCATCAGATCCGGGCTCAACGTAAAATCAGCCGCAATGACAGAAGTAAATATCATTGAAGTACTTCTCATTTGCGCCCAGAAGTTCTCTGTGACGTCAGTGTACAAACGACCAGAAGAAGACTTTGTTTTCCATGAACCAAACAACTTTACATATGACCATATTAATTTTGTCATGGGCGATTTCAACTGCCATGGTGTAGCATGGGGTTATAATGAGACTGATGAGAATGGTGTACAGCTTGAATCCTGGGCTGACACTAATGAACTACAACTCATTCATGACCCAAAACAACCAGCATCGTTCAACAGCAGATGATGGAGAAGGGGATATAATACTGACAACATCTTTGTGAGTAGGAAGTTGGCAGCACAGTGCATGAAGCTTGTTGAAGAACCTATCCCAAGTACACAACACAGACCCGTCGTTTGTGTTGTGAATGCTATGGTTAAGCCAGAGGAGGTGCCTTTCCGAAGACGGTTTAATTTCAAAAAGGCGGACTGGTAGAAATTTAAAGAACAATTGGACGAAGAGATTGAGAAAATCCCTCCTCGACCAGATGAGTATGGTAGATTTATCGGTCTTGTGAAAGGGATCTCAAGGAAAAACATCCCAAGGGGTTGCTGTACCCAGTACATCCAGGGTCTGACCGGCAGCAGCAAGGTCTAACTTGACATGTACCAAAAGCTGTTCACTCAGGACCCCTTCAGCGAAGATACGATGGAAGCTGGGGAGGAACTAATGCAGGCTATTGCTGAGGATAAGAGATCACGGTGGTGCAAAGAAGTCGAGAATCTTGAGATGAAACGTAACAGCAGACGGCATGGAAATTACTGAAAAACTTAAGTGGGGACCCAACTGACCACCAGTAAAACAACAGCGGGGTAACAGCAAATCAGATTGCTAGCCAACTCCTGAACAATGGGAAAACCATCGGGAAAAGAGAAAGGGAAAGAGTTATACCCCAAGAACAAAAAGATTACGGACTCCTCAATGCTTCATTTACAGCAACCGAACTGGAAGACGCCATTCAGAGTATGAAACTGAATAAGGCCGTTGGAACTGATGATCTTAGAACGGAGCAGAAAAAACAGTTTGGGCCCAAAGCTCGAAACTGGTTACTGCAAATGATGAACACCTGTATTAAAGAGCTGAATATTCCAAAACTATGGCGGCAGGCGAGAGTGGTGGCTTTACTAAAACCTGGCAAGGAGATAAAGGATCCCAAAAGTTACAGACCAGTGTCACTTGTATGCCATCTCTATAAGATACTGGAGCGGATGATTCTGAAACGGGTGGCAGAAACTATAGATGGAAAGCTCAAAGGAACAAGCCGGTTTCAGACCAGGAAGATCTTGTTGTGAGCAAATACTTAATCTGACGCAACATATAGAAGACGGGTCTGAAAGAAAAAATTATAACTGGAGCAGCTTCCATAGATCGTACTGCTGCATACGACACGGTAAACAACAGAAAGCTATTGCGCAAATTATATCACCTCACAGGGGACTGTAGGTTGACGATGGTTATTGGTAGTCTTCTGCAGACTCGAAGATTTTATGTCTCCCTAAATGGTAAAAACATTAGATGGCGACTGCAGAAGAATGGCTTACCACAATGAAGTGTACTTTCTCCCATCCATTATAATGTGTACAATAATGACCAACCTATACCAAAAGATGCAAGACTGTTCATATATACCGATAACACAGCTGTGGTGGTCCAGGGATCCAATGTTGACGCAACATCTGGAAATCTTTCTAGAGCGCTTGAAGAACTGACTCAATACTACGACGCCAATCACACCAAGCCAAACCCTGACAAAACCTAAGTATATGCATTCCACCTGCGCAATAGAGATGCTGGAGTTGAGCTCGACGTTACATGGCAAGGTAAAAAGTTAAAGCACTGTCCAACACCTAAATACCTTGGGGTTGTACTTGACAGAACGCTTTCCTTCAAGCAGCATTGCCAAAATACCAAGGCTGAAGTCTGCTCCAGAAATAACATCATCCGCAGGCTGACAAACTATGAATGGGGAGCTCAACCAACAGTAGTGTGAACATCAGCACTTGCTCTGTGTGTTTCTGCAGCAGACTATGCAGCGCCAGAATGGGAAGCATCTGCATAGTCTAAACAGGTTGATGTAAGTGTAAATGAGACAATGCGAATTGTTACAGGCTGTCTCAGACCCACACCAACGATTAATTTGTACCTACTTGCTGGAATTGCCCCATCCAAGATCAGAAGAAAGGTGGCGGCAGACGCTGAAACGATAGGGTGTGTAAGACAACAGCCTGTAAATGGTTTCTGAGAGTTATAATAAAAGAAAAAGTAAAATATGCAATTTCACTGACACCAAACGCCAGAATACAGTGCAAAAATAGTTGAAAATGATGAACACCAACTTCGTTACATATCCAGCAATGTCGAACCATGTTTCATCGAACACTTACTAAGATTTCTTGTTTCCTCTTGTGGTGCTACAGGCTGTAAGGATATGGTTGTAAAGCTCATCGTCTGTTTCTACAGATCTTAAGTATGCCGTCGGTCGGAGTGGCCGAGCGGTTCTAGGCGCTACAGTCTGGAACCGCGTGACCGCTACGGTCGCATGTTCGAATCCTGCCTCGGGCATGGATGTGTGTGATGTCCTTAGTTAGATTTAAGTAGTTCTAAGTTCTAGGGGACTGATGACCTGAGACGTTAGGTCTCATAGTGCTCAGAGCCATTTTTTTAAGTACGCCATGGTTTCTTTGTAACCCCTGAGACAGTGTCTGGTGGGCTTAGATCTGGGGAACTGGGACATACAGCCACTGTGCACCCCCTTATAGGTTCTTCCTTCCTGAGGATGTCTGTCATATAGTGTTGGTACTTCATACTAGGGCGAAGTTGCAGGAAACGTGCTCCAGATATTCAGTCCAGAAATTTTCCATAAAGTTCAATTAGCGAGCACTATTCAAACCACCAGGTGAAACGTTTCGTCCAGTATGGAGGACGTCAACAGCAGTTTACCAAGAATTTCACCGGGTAAAGTCTCATACGAGTAGTGACGTTTGTAACGAATTACACATACCCTACGTGATGCATCACTAACCGTTATTTGTCTGGGAGAAGTGGGGACTGCAGCCCACTTACGAAGAAATTGTGGTTCTCATTCAAAATACTGATATCCGTTAGCTTAAACTGGTTAATCTTGAAATGGTACTCACCGCGCAGAACAGAGAAACACATGACTGACATCCATTAAGTGTGTTTGTTCTCAATACAATAAAGTGTAACTAAATTTATGGAGGAATAATAATGAATATGATTACCCTTTCTTTAAATTTTATGTTTAATTTGTTTTATCTGGGTAGCAAACATTTGACGATTATTCATCACTCTCAGATCTGAGAATAACGCCAGCAGTTGCTTACAAAGAATCCTAAACCATCCGGTACTACACACGTAGAACGGGAAGAGTTAGTCTTGATAAACACTAGCGAGGATTGCATTTACAACCAGATAACAGTTCATAATGGTGTAGTTCATGATATGAAACTTACTGGTGAGGGCCATGGCATGTATTCCTGTAAAATCAGCCACTACTACACAAAAATATCAGGCCGACGTACAAGAAACCACTCTCAGAAAGGTGTGAAGAGGGGCGGGGAAAGGGGGGGTTATATATCTACCGCAAATGTATCACTACGCCATGGAATATGTTTGTGAGAAGGACTCTCGTAAGTTTGCTAACGAGATTGTTTACAGATTGAGGCAACTTCGATTGATACCTTCAGATTTTGACAAAGACAGCGCTTCTCTTCTTGACACAAACACAAAATACTTTCAACAACTTCGCAACTATCGTTGGAATTGAGGTTAACTTTTTTTATACTTGCGAGAAAACATTAGAATCATTGGAGGGAATGTATAATATTGCTTAACACAAGCAGGTGATTCACCAAGCGCTCATGCTTCTGTCACAAATTTATTATCAAACCAATCGCAGTTGAAATATACCTAAGGAGCATTTTACACCTAGTCGATAAAGTTCTCCATTCGTGTCAGGTACACTTCAAGTGTCCAGCAAGCCACCGGATTTACAAAGCACACTAAGTTGCGCCAGATGTGACCCTGATCTCACTCAACGAACATAGGTGCAACGTTCCTTATAAACCAAATCTTTGACCTAACGAGTGCAATATTCGTTATTTTCCTTGAAATTTTAAGATAACTAATCTCTGTTTTGGCCTCTGAACGCAGTGAAAACACTGCCACAGTAAGGAAAACGAACCGCGTGCCTTATAGGTTATATTTGTTATTTGTGGCTCGCCTAGCCATGAAAAAGTCGTAGGACAGTAAGGGAACTTGAAATACAGTTCAGTATTTAAATTTGAGTTTATTTATTTTCTCTAACAATTAACATAAATTTCGGGGAAATTAGCAAGAGGAAAACTCTCTGAAACTCAAATCAAATCACAAAATAACTCTAAAATTGTGAGGAGGTACCGTAAGCCCTCAGCTCGTGGTCGTGCGGTAGCGATCTCGATCCCACGCCCGGGTTCCCGGGTTCGATTACCGGCGGGGTCAGTGATTTTCTCTGCCTCGTGATGACTGGGTGTTGTGTGCTGTCCTTAGGTTAGTTAGGTTTAAGTAGTTCTAAGTTCTAGGGGACTGATGACCATAGCTGTTATGTCGCATAGTGCTCAGAGCCATTTGAACCATTTAAAGGTACAATAAATTGTGGATGACTGTATGGAAAAAGTGCCATAAGATCCACTAATATGAACAGAGCGCGAAATCGAAGTTGGTACATCAAGATGTCACAAATTATAACCGATCCAAGCAATACAATTTGAGTGGAAAAATAGGCAAGTAACTAGCAGCTCTAAATGTACATCGTTCTAACACTATTTGAGACACAATCTTCCGTCGGTTATTTGTAGAACAACATTATAACAAGTGAAAAGCACCAGTTTGCTTGTTTGTAGAACAAAAGCAAACTGGTGCATTTCATTTACTATTTGAGACACTTAGGTTAGTCCAAATCAGCTTGCTTTGCGCCACTCAGTACCAAATGATGGCCAGAGATGACTTCCTTTCAATGGCAGCCCAGATATGAATACCCCCAAAAGACGAATTCCCCTAATGACAGGATCGAGACCACTGCCAAAATTTTAAGTTCACGATCTTCACTCTCTACTTAAAAAAAGGAAAAAAAAATGTAAATGGAAGTGCTGATTCAATACTATTGCCAATGTCACAGAAAAAATAAGTGATGATTCAGTGCTGTTGAAAATGTAACAGACCAAAATATTTATTTCACGAAAAAACTGGAGAACGCAGGAGAAATTGCCCACTCTTGGCATAACAGACCTACCTAAGGCATTGTTTCCTTGTTCGGTAGGGCCTTTCCCATCAGCGCACTGGCGGGTCAGTTCAGTTACAGTTGATAAATAGTTGCAGTGGAGATTCTCTGCCTTTCAAATCTGTGCAGAAATGGCAAAAAAGGCGAATTCAGTTATTCTCTAGGGTCAGCTGTGGTGTCATGGCACATCCTGCCCACAGCTAGGCCAGGGTGCAGGCTCTGTCCACAACAGCGCAAAGGAAACAGCAGCCTAATTTCTGCCAAAAATAGCCATCAGGAAACTGGGCCACATGGCCTCTTCTAATGAGATCCACTTCCTGCTCTCTGATGGCAACAGGACACTGAGACCACATCAATAGTGCACCAAATCCAGCGCGAAAAATACAAAGTTTCTCTTCCAACCTTACAGCTTTTGGCCAGAAAATAATAACACGAAATAGGGGCACAGACTGCATAGCGATATGTTACAGTAATGGCACAATACATTTCAGCAAATACACATTCTCAAAAACTACGTTTCATATTTTTCAACTGGGACATATTATCTCACAATTAATTTATAAGTAATTCCCATCCCCAGTTCGTATCAATGTTTTTGGAAGGTTTCCCTTAGTTATAAGGTAAATGACGGATCTTTAAATCTTCAAAGTGGCTCTGAGCACATTGGACTTAACATCTGAGGTCATCAGTCCCCTAGAATTAGAATTACTTAAAACTAAGCAACCTAAGGACATCACACTCATCCGCGCCCGAGGCAGGATTCGAACCTGCGACCGTACCGGTCGCGCGGTTCCAGACTGAAGCGCCTACAATCGGCTCTTGAAATCTGCTCACAAATAATCCGTCAGAGACTCACTTTGCAACATTAAGAGCCTACCTACTACATGGCTGGAAACTTTCTGGTTCTAGAAATGGTCAGTAGCCGATGAGCTCGTCCTACCTTTCGGCGTAAGGAATAAAAGCAATAGATCCTCGCATAGCAAATTAAATATTAGGAAAATGACTGAACACCAAAATTGGCAACTTCACTTGTCCCGTTGCTATCGAAGTGAAAAACATGAAACAAAACTGCAATGATTATTGCTTCTCAACTTCCCCTGTATCAGCAGTCAGTAAAACTGAGTCGCTGTTATGTCCAATAATACAATGAGTAATACGAGTCAGAATCAAAATGAACGCAATAGTGCGTACTGATAATGAAGAAAGGAGAAAGCCAGGATTGAATTACATAGGCATTTCGAACTGCGAATTTTTTGTACGCAATGGCAAATAATTCGGCACGTTTGTTATTTCTCAAGAACAGACCTTGTAAGGTGGTATTTGCTTACGAGGGAATGCTTTCCATGCAAATGCAGAACACCAAAGTCACTTCCTTCTTACTTGTGAATGTTTCATTCGGCTCACAGACGCTTCAAGACGTTAATCTCGCAGTAAGGGAAAATCGTTTTGTTTCATTTTAGTTTGGTACCCTGATTAAAACACTATGGGATGCAATGCGGCTAGGTTTATGGAGTCCAAGAACGTTTCTTGATTAAAGAATAATCCTTGTTCACCAGAGGTAAGAAATACGCTACGTCGGAGCGGAGGCTGAAACCGCGTCCTCCCTTTAGTGCTGTTTGTTGGTTTCTTTTGCTTTTCTGTCTCACGACGTGCAAAGTAATTTTGTTTGCCAAGGGAGAGAAACGGTCTCGGATGCTAAAAGAAAAAAAAAATTTTTTTTTTGACGATGAAATGACGGCATAAATCTGCCTTATTTCGCAGCTCACCTTACGATGGACGGAGGCGGCGGCAACGGCGGCTGCAATTCACTTTGATTTACGTCGGCGCGCGCTCCCTACGCGGTTCACAGCGTAGCTCCATGGAGCAACGCGTTTGCGAAATACCTTTGGGACCAGCCACGGAGGCGCCAGCCCCCGGGACCGTCTAATGTCACAATCGCGGAGCCAATGTTGTGACGTCATGCAAACCTGCCATACCTACCTATGGCTGCGCTATGTCCACAGTCCAACGGCACAACAGAAACATTGCTTCCAGTCACAAGGCCAGCTACTTCGAGGGCAATTTGTGAGATATTTAAGTGTTTCACTCCAATTCTTTCTCTGGTTGTCACTCTTCTGATTCATTTCATGCTAGCTGCCATGACTTCCTATTCTGTGCCAACCTTCTCATCTCATAGTATTTACACCCGAAGTCATCATTCGCTCGATGTATTCCAGTATTTGTTCTTTCCTACCATTTACGCCACCTATGTCTCCCTCTTGTGACATCAAACATATTCCCAGACAAAAATGGTTCAAATGGCTCTGAGCACTATGGGACTTAACGTCTGAGGTCATCAGTCCCCTAGAATTGAGAACTACTTAAACCTAACTAACCTAAGGACACATCCATGCTCGAGGCAGGATTCGAACCTGCGACCGTAGCGGTCACGCAGTTTCAGACTGTAGCGCCTAGAACCGCTCGGCCACTCCAGCCGGCTTTCCCCAGACAACACTTGTTGTTTCTCATTCAGAAGATGGTTTGAAGCAGTGCTTCACATTGGTGTATTTTGTCCTCAGCTCTGCAGACTTACTGCAGTCTACGTCCATTGAACTTGCTTACGATAGTATAGCTTTTCTCTGCCTCTACAGCTCTTAGCCATCACACTTCCATCTACTGACACATTTTTTGAAGTCTGACGTTGTCTAGTACCAACTGATCCTTTCTTCTAGTCAAATAGTGCTGTACCACTATGTCCTACTCACTTCCATTCATTACCCCCTAATCTGCTGTTCAGTTTACTCACCTAATCTCCAGCATTTTTCTGTAGAACAACATTTCTAAAGCTTATATTTTCATGTTCGAACTGTTTATTGTCCACGTTTCACTTCCATAAGTGGCTACACATGAAGCAAATACCTTAAGAAAAATCTTTCTCAGAGAAGCTTTCCATGTTACTACTACACTCCTGGAAATTGAAATAAGAACACCGTGAATTCATTGTCCCAGGAAGGGGAAACTTTATTGACACATTCCTGGGGTCAGATACATCACATGATCACACTGACAGAACCACAGGCACATAGACACAAGCAACAGAGCATGCACAATGTCGGCACTAGTACAGTGTATATCCACCTTTCGCAGCAATGCAGGCTGCTATTCTCCCATGGAGACGATCGTAGAGATGCTGGATGTAGTCCTGTGGAACGGCTTGCCATGCCATTTCCACCTGGCGCCTCAGTTGGACCAGCGATCGTGCTGGACGTGCAGACCGCGTGAGACGACGCTTCATCCAGTCACAAACATGCTCAATGGGGGACAGATCCGGAGATCTTGCTGGCCAGGGTAGTTGACTTACACCTTCTAGAGCACGTTGGGTGGCACGGGATACATGCGGACGTGTATTGTCCTGTTGGAACAGCAAGTTCCCTTGCCGGTCTAGGAATGGTAGAACGATGGGTTCGATGACGGTTTGGATGTACCGTGCACTATTCAGTGTCCCCTCGACGGTCACCAGAGGTGTACGGCCAGCGTAGGACATCGCTCCCCACACCATGAAATCGGGTGTTGGCCCTGTGTGCCTCGGTCGTATGCAGTCCTGACTGTGGCGCTCACCTGCACGGCGCCAAACACGCTTACGACCATCATTGGCACCAAGGCAGAAGCGACTCTCATCGCTGAAGACGACACGTCTCCATTCGTCCCTCCATTCACGCCCGTCGCGACACCACTGGAGGCGGGCTGCACGATGTTGGGGCGTGAGCGGAAGACGGCCTAACGGTGTGCGGGACCGTAGCCCAGCTTCATGGAGACGGTTGCGAATGGTCCTCGCCGATACCCCAGGAGCAACAGTGTCCCTAATTTGCTGGGAAGTGGCGGTGCGGTCCCCTACGGCACTGCGTAGGATCCTAAGGTCTTGGCGTGCATCCGTGCGTCGCTGCGGTCCGGTCCCAGGTCGACGGGCACGTGCACCTTCCGCAGACCACTGGCGACAACATCGATGTACTGTGGTGACCTCACGCTCCACGTGTTGAGCAATTCGGCGGTACGTCCACCCGGCCTCCCGCATGCCCACTATACGCCCTCGCTCAAAGTCCGTCAACTGCACATACGGTTCACGTCCACGCTGTCGCGGCATGCTACCAGACTGCGATGGAGCTCCGTATGCCACGGCAAACTGGCTGACACTGACGGAGGCGGTGCACAAATGCTGCGCAGCTAGCGCCATATCGACGGCCAACACCGCGGTTCCTGGTGTGTCCGCTGCGCCGTGCGTGTGATCATTGCTTGTACAGCCATCTCGCAGTGTCCGGAGCAAGTATGGTGGGTCTGACACACCGGTGTCAATGTGTTCTTTTTTCCGTTTCCAGGAGTGTATTTTGAATTTTATATGCCCATTACTTGTACCATTGACGCTTATTTTGCTAACCAAAGAGCAAAATACGCCTACTTCTTGGCGTGTTTGTTTTCCTAATCAAGTATCATAAGCTTAGTCGACCTACAGTGATGTACATACCTAAAACACTAGAGGAAGAAATGACCTCTTTGCCCATTGTTAAAGCTTGCAATGGCTCATAAAGTATTTCAATAAGCAGCCATAAAATGTTTTTTATCATTTTGCTGGTATCATGAAGTACCTAACAGGTAGCAAAGCAAGTTATAAATCATTTCTACTGGACAAATCCTTCTATTACATTGACGAATTTCTACTTAAAAACTGATAACCTTTGAAAGAAATACATTGTTTTTAAGTTTATTTGCACGAGCAGTAAATAAATGATGACGTTTTCATTAATGTTAACATTACTCATGTATACAAGTCCTGTAAACTGACTCGTTCCACATCATTTCCATAAGAGAATCGTTCAAATGATCTGTGGAGCATGTAACAAACTAACTAACCAACTCACTAGCTGACACATGGGCAGAGAATCAGCTAAGCCAATGGGTACGTATTTCCACGGGACAGGCTGAACACGTATGGTCAAGGCTGATTGCGTAGCTCAAACATAAGGAGAATGCTTGGAACAATGCCGCATGTTGTCAGCCTATAATAGCGGCACCTGGTCTGGATACAGCTGATGGGCCGGTGCCCATGGGTCCCCTTGTCCTATACACGATGCCACTTCCCTTCATTAAATTCGACTCAACGAACAAATCTTCATCGAAATGATTGGTCGGATTTCTTTAGCCTGAAAAACTCAGCAAGTTGCTGTCCACGCTGATAAAATTTCCTTTTAAAAAGTATGACTACAACTGTGGTACTTTCATCCTTAAATCCATTCGTCTTTCGGGCAATATATTCTGCTGAACTATACAATTCATTCATAAGGAATAACGCTCCAAACATGGTCTGGCGAAGTGAAAACCAGAATAAACCCTTCAGTGAATACCCGATTGAATGTTGTGTACTGTTCTCAGCAGTAATGTACAAATGTCGACTCACCAGACAGTTGTTTATTATGAATCGTAAGCAGTAAACATACATCGACCCACGTGTACCGCACATTAAATACCTGATGGGGCCTGAAGTACTCCTTTATTAGCACTGGTGACTATTTGCCAAATATTCAGTGAAGCATCTCGTCAAGATAGCTTTGACGCAAAAATATTGAGAACAGCTTCTGTAATAACAGTAATAAAGGTAAAATTTAAAAAGAAGGTCTTAAAAAAATTATCGCCTTTTTCTCTTTTTTTCTTCTTTTGGGTGACTTACTGCCTATGGGCTTCGGACGAGTAAAACCAGTAGGTGCGTACTGTCATTCTTTCAGGAGGTAAGCAATTAAATTATTTATGAAACCAGAGAACTTTATTTCCTTGATGTTATGTAAGTACTGCGTGAAGAGTTTGACAGAGCACTGAAAGACCTGAGTGGAAACAAGGCCCCCGGAGTAGACAACATTCCATTAGAACTACTGACAGCCTTGGGAGAGCCAGTCCTGACGAAACTCTACCATCTGGTGAGCAAGATGTATGAGACAGGCGAAATACCCTCAGACTTGGAGAAGAATATAATAATTCCAATCCAAGAGAAAGCAGGTGTTGACAGATGTGAAAATTACCAAACTATCAGTTTAATAAGTCACAGCAGCAAAATACTAACGAGAATTCTTTACAGACGAATTGGAAAAACTGGTAGAAGCCGATCTCGGGGAAGATCAGTTTGGATTCCGCGGAAATGTTGGAACACATGAGGCAATACTGAGCCTACGACTTATCTTAGAAGAAAGATTAAAGAAAGGCAAACCTACGTTTCTAGCATTTGTAGACTTAGAGAAAGCTTTTGACAATGTTGATTGGAATACTCTCTTTCAAATTCTGAAGGTGGCAGGGATAAAATACAGGGAGTGAAAGGCTATTTACAATTTGTAGAGAAAGCAGATGGCAGTTAAAAGAGTCGAGGGGTATGAAAAGGTTCAAATGGTTCAAATGGCTCTGAGCACTATGCGACTTAACATCTATGGTCATCAGTCCCCTAGAACTTAGAACTACTTAAACCTAATAAACCTAAGGACATAACACGACACCCAACCATCACGAGGCAGAGAAAATCTCTGACCCCGCCGGGAATCGAACTCGGGAACCCGGGCATGGGTATGAAACGGAAGCAGTGGTTGGGAAGGGAGTGAGACAGGGTTGTAGCCTATCCCCGATAATATTCAATCTGTAAATTGAGCAAGCAATAAAGGAAACAAAAGAAAAGTTCGGAGTAGGAATTAAAATTCATGGAGAAGAAATAAAAACTTTGAGGTTCGCCGATGACATTCTAATTCTGTCAGAGACAGCAAAGGACTTGGAAGAGCACTTGAATGGAATGGACAGTGTCTTGAAAGGAGGGTATAAGATGAACACCAAAAGCAAAACGAGGAAAATGGAATGCAGTCGAATTAAGTCGGGTCATGAGGGAATTAGATTAGGAATTGAGACACTTAAAGTAGTAAAGGAGTTTTGCTATTTGGGGAGCAAAATAACTGATGATGGTCGAAGTAGAGAGGATATAAAATGTAGACTGGCAATGGCAAGGAAAGCGTTTCTGAAGAAGAAAAATTTGTTAACATCGAATGTGGATTTAAGTGTCAGTAAGTCGTTTCTGAAACTATTTGTATGGAGTGTAGCCATGTATGGAAGTGAAACATGGACGATAAATAGTTTAGACAGAAAGAGAGTAGAAGCTTTCGAAATGTGGTGCTACAGAAGAATGCTGTAGATTAGATGGGTAGATCACATAACTTATGAGGAGGTATTGAATAGAATTGGGGAGAAGAGGAGCTTGTGGCACAACTTGACTAGAAGAAGGGATCGGTTGGTAGGACATGCTCTGAGACATCGAGGGCTCTCCAATTTAGTATTGGAGGGTAGCGTGGAGGGTCAAAATCGTAGCGGGAGACCAAGAGATGAATACACTAAGCAGATTCAGAAGGATGTAGGCTGCAGTAGGTACTGGGAGATGAAGAAGCTCGCACAGGATAGAGTAGCATGGAGAGCTGCATCAAACCAGTCCCAGGACTGAAGACCACAATAACAACAACAACATGTAAGTAGAAGTTTATTCATTTATTAAAATTACCGGTTATTCAATTTTTGTACTGAAAGTGTCACACAGAATAGTACTCTCCAACCTACGCACACGATGCAAGGTTTGTCAGTGTAGTGCGTGCTGACATATATATTTTACCATTAGTGATTTGAAGATGGTTATTTGCTCAGCCTGTAACTAGAGATCACCTACTCTTGTTTTGTAATGTACGCGCTGCTGACAATTAAAAACTGCTTTGAAATTTACATTTTAACAATTTAATATTTGAACGCTTCTCATTTCTGTGACAGTGGTAGATGTATCAAGATGTTTATTCAATTGTTTGACGCCTCCTACACTTTCAGCAGGGTGAGAGATAAAAAAATTAGAATTTAAGAATTTGACTTTTCATTTACACTAGTAAATGGTGTGAAGTGGTCGATATGCGAAACAACGCATGTGGAAATCGTACAGTCGGACTGCACATAACCAGAGTAATTCTCTGTCGGATGTGGTAATGTGATCGTACAGCAGAATGTTGATTGATCTACCATAGACATTTGCGAAGTCAAGGTTCGTAGAGTTGTTACTCTTTGAGATTTTTACGGGGCGTTGCAGTTTTTGAAGGTGAGGAAATGAAGGTCCCTCTCTTGTGTACAGTGTGGTTTGACGCATTCCAACATCCAGATACAGCATTATTGTTCAAAGAGAATTCCATGGCGTTTAGAAACAAGTGCAACAGTTTCATTTGTGAACTGATATCCTACACTAAATGGTTTCAATTTAGTCCTACAGCGTCCGAGTGCTATTTTGATGGAGCATTCATAAGCAGCATGAGTATCTCCATTAATGGAGTTTATAGCCACTGCAACATTATCTAACTTGTTCTAGATGCATGCAGCTCACAGAATATTAATAAGGGAGAGAGCTGTAGCTTTGGACACTTTTCAAAGTTTACCTCCTACTAAGGTGTGCAGTATAAGTTTAATAAAGATTTTTATTCCCCTTTTAAACAACAACATTAACTTTTTATCTGCTGCTGTCTTGTTCTGAAATTATAAAAATTACTTTTGAAAATTAATGGTTTCACCAAGCGTAAAACTGTGTTCCAAGGTACAAAATGGTCGGTTACCTAGGGATAGATATTCTAATGAAATATAAAAGCGTGGCGTTCGAGAAAACATTGTCAATACTGTACTTAAAACAGGGTGTTTCAAAAATGACCGGTATATTTGAAACGGCAATAAAAACTAAACGAGCAGCGATAGAAATACATCGTTTGTTGCAATATGCTTGGGACAACAGTACATTTTCAGGCGGACAAACTTTCGAAATACAGTAGTTACAATTTTCAACAACAGATGGCGCTGCAAGTGTTGTGAAAGATATAGAAGACAACGCAGTCTGTGGGTGCGCAATTCTGTACGTCGTCTTTCTGCTGTAAGCGTGTGCTGTTCACAACGTGCAAGTGTGCTGTGGACAACATGGTTCATTCCTTAGAACAGAGGATTTTTCTGGTGTTGGAATTCCACTGCCTAGAACACAGTGTTGTTGCAACAAGACGAAGTTTTCAACGGAGGTTTAATGTAATAAAGGGCCGAAAAGCGACACAATAAAGGACCTGTTTGAAAAATTTCAACGGACTGTGAACGTGACGGATGAACGTGCTGGAAAGGTAGGGCGAACGCGTACGGCAAACACAGAGGGCAACGCGCAGCTAGTGCAGCAGGTGATCCAACAGTGGCCTCGGGTTTCCGTTCGCCGTGTTGCAGCTGCGGTCCAAATGACGCCAACGTCCACGTATCGTCTCATGCGCCAGAGTTTACACCTCTATCCATACAAAATTCAAACGCGGCAACCCCTCAGCGCCGCTACCATTGCTGCACGAGAGACATTCGCTAACGATATAGTGCACAGGATTGATGACGGCGATATGCATGTGGGCAGCATTTGGTTTACTGACGAAGCTTATTTTTACCTGGACGGCTTCGTCAATAAGCAGAACCGGCGTATGTGGGGAACCGAAAAGCCCCATGTTGCAGTCCCATCGTCCCTGCATCCTCAAAAGGTACTGGTCTGGGCCGCCATTTCTTCCAAAGAAATCATTGGCCCATTTTTCAGATCCGAAACGATTACTGCATCACGCTATGTGGACATTCTTCGTGAATTTGTGGCGATACAAACTGCCTTAAACGACACTGCGAACACCTCGTGGTTTATGCAAGATGGTGCCCGGCCACATCGCACGGCCACGTCTTTAATTTCCTAAATGATTATTTCGATGATCGTGTGATTGCTTTGGGCTATCCGAAACATACAGGAGGCGGCGTGGATTGGCCTCCCTATTCGCCAGACATGAACCCCTGTGACTTCTTTCTGTGGGGACACTTGAAAGACCAGGTGTACCGCCAGAATCCAGAAACAATTGAATAGCTGAAGCAGTACATTTCATCTGCATGTGAAACCATTCCGCCAGACACGTTGTCAAAGGTTTCGGGTAATTTCATTCAGAGACTACGCCATATTATTGCTACGCATGGTGGATGTGTGGAAAATATCGTACTGTAGAGTTTCCCAGTCCGCAGAGCCATCTTCTGTTGACAATTGTAACTACTGTAATTTCGAAAGTTTGTCTGCCTGAAAATGTACTGTTGTCCCAAGCATATTGCAACAAACGGTGTATTTCTATCGCTGCTCGTTTAGTTTGTAATGCCGTTTCAAATATACCGGTCATTTTTGAAACACCCTGTAGATTATCTGTTACATTAATGCTCTTCTATACAGAATGAGTCACTAACTATTGCCACCTATAATAACGTCGGAAGTATGATAGCAGCTGAAACGATTGTGGGAGAAATGTTGCATGGGACATCGGGGGCCATAATTTGACGATTTTTTGTCGCTAGGTGTGGTCGCGTCACAGATATGAAGGTCAACTATGTGTTTTGAAATGGGATGCTATAGTCTGGTTCTTATTTTCTGATAGCGCCTATAGAGATGAATCCAGATATGTATAACAGTACGGTCTGTGAAGGTCAACGAAGGTCACAAAGGTGGCATGAAAATCCATTTAAAGAACGTGTCAGAAGTGATGACCATTGGTATTATTGCAGTGCTGAAATCTTCTTATCCTGGGTTGAGTGGTGTTTCTTATCACTTCGGTACTTATCGAAGCACATGCTCTGACAATTCTCTCTCGTATATCGTGCAAATAGCAAACAGCCGCCGAATATGGCGTATCCATCTAACGTGTCATTGACATGTAAACACCATTCGACGGTTTCGCAGTACAACGCTAACAGGAACGGTAAGACTGCAATCGTCGAATCAATCGAATGTGGATGATGTATTCCTTTGAAGAAAAAGTCGATATGCTTCTCATTTACGGAGAACGCCAACGAAATTCAGTGAAATTTAGGGACAAACGCTGAAAGATATTCTCAACGTACTCACCCTACACGTCGTACACTAAAATATGTCGATGATAAACTGAAAACAACTGGACCTTTAACGCATCAGAAACCTATCCGGCAAAGGAAAGTTACTAACGAGGAAACGGAAATCGGTATTCTTGCCACTCGTTCGAGATCCTTGTATTGGTTCGTGTGAAATCGCAAGGGAGTTTGGCATGAGCCAGAGTAGTGTTGTTCGTGTTGGTCATCGCCATAAATATCATCCTTACCATATCCGTCTCCACTAAGAATTAACTGGTACGGATTGTATGCGTCGCACTGAATTCTGCCAATGTTCTCAACTTCAGATTCGGAGAGATGATACATTAATTTTATTTTATTTACTGACGAGGCTACAGTCACGAACCTTGGAAATGTTAATTTGCATAACATGTATAATTGGGCAATTGAATAACCATGTTGTTTGTGGCAAGTTGCACACTAAAAATTGTGGTCTTTGAGTGTTTGGTGTGGTATTCTTGGGACAGAACTATAGGCCCCTATTTCATCGAAATAAATCTTAATGGTAGTAGGTACACCTCATTCATGCAAGAAATATTAGGTCTGTTTTTGGAAGAAATACCTTTAGAAGCAAGGAAAAGGATGTGGTATCAACATGACGGGTGTCCCACACATTTTCGCTGATGGCTAGATATGAGTTGCAGAGACAATTACCGAATCGTAGGACTGGACGCGGAGGAGATGTGTCGTCGGCGGCTCGTTTCCCAGACTTGACAACTCTGGATTTTATCTTGTGTGGATTCGTAAAAGACATTGTTTATAAAGACGTTCCAACTATACCTGGAGATACGCGAGAGAGAACTGTCAGAGCATGTGATTCGATAAGTGTCGATGTCATAAGGAATACCAGTCAATCCATGATAAGAATATTGGAGCACTGATTTGATACCAATGGTCATCACTTCGAACACGTTCTGCAAATGGAAGTTCATGCCACCTTTATGACCTTCGTTGACCTTCAAAGATCTTAATGTCACGCATCATTGGATTTGTCTCTGCAGCCGCTATCAGAAAATAATGACCAAACTATACCATTCAATTTAAAGAAACGAAGTTCATCCTACTATTTCCGAAGCTATCCCACTTAGCAACCATAAACCAACGTCATATTGTTTCGCCGTTGTTCCATGCAACTTTTGTCCCACAAACGTTTCAAGTCCCATCATACATTTGGATTTGTTCTTGTTGGCAATACTTAGTCACTCACCCTGCGTACCAATAATCAGTAATTGAAAAGAAATGAAGCTGAATTACTATCCCAAAATCAGTTAACATTTAAGTACATTCTGAGCCTGAAGTAATTGGGAACTAACAAATGTTTCCATTTTCGAGACTGGTAAAAATCTTAAGATACTACAGAAACTCAGTTCATTTGCAAGTAACACATATTCCATGGGAAAAGATGTTCTTTTTAGAGGTAGAAGGTAGCTCACGACCGACAAACTATGGCTTAACTGTCGCATTTTATGTAAATAGTTGTAGAAATATATTGTATTTTACTCAACATAACGTTTTGTACCCGAAAACTGTACAATATGTTCTAGCTACCTTTAATATATTGTACATCACCTAAATGTGTAGAGCTGTAAACATTTGGCCGGCCGAAGTGGCCGAGTGGTTCTAGGCGCTACAGTCTGGGACCGCGCGACCGCTACGGTTGCAGGTTTGAATCCTGCCTCGGGCATGGATGTGCGTGATGTCATTAGGTTAGTTAGGTTTAAGTAGTTCTAAGTTATAGGGGACTGATGACTTAAGAAGTTAAGTCCCATAGTGTTCAGAGCTATTTGAACCATTTTCTAAACATTTATAAATGCTACACAAAACACAACCTCATTTCTGGCAAAAACAAAAACGGTAGAAAATATCGGCAGTCTCTCGTGCACCTATCTTCATGTGACTAGACTGACGTATGGACGAAAAAAAAAGGACCTCATCTACTCCTTGGTGCACTATTCCCTACGTACAACACTCTCCCATACAGAATTAGGAATAATTAAAACTTTCATGATTGATTGCTAGCTGTTGATTCGCTACACGTTTAAATACAATTGCTATGATGGACAATCACGAGTACATGAACATACTACACTACTGAAATTATGCTGAATGCCAGACTTTATTAGTTGACGTCTGGAATCACCATTGTGTATCGTTCTGGTTGAGCCTGCGCGAACACAAATGTGCCTGGAGTTAGTTGGACAGTTTTTGGGAACTTGTGATCGGGAACCACTCTAGTGCGGCAGAGTTATGTGAGGAAACAGTGGGACAGCGAAGCGCGTTCCTCGTTCAACAGCAGGCACCGCCACGCCAAATCAACTCGGACTGCTGTTTCTCACAACAAGGCAACTCGGGCGCCGCGTTATGCTCTGCCGGCTGTCAAATACTGAGGCTCGGACAGCACGAGCGTGGCTGAGGCCGGATGGCCCGGGGCCGCGCCACACGCACGCTCTCTCACGCGGGGAAGGCACGGCGCTCGTAAAGGTTTATGAAGTCCTTGTCAGCTGTCCGCAGCCTGATAAGGCGCTCCTCTCCTCAGAAGCCAGCCAGGCTCTGGGGTCCGAAATGCGAGTACTCCACGTGTTGCTAGTCCAGCGTGTCCGGAGAAGGAGACAAATTTCCAAAAAGATGGCTCTGTTATTGTCCTAAAACGTTTTGAAAGCATCTGATTCTCTCACAGTAAAATTCAGAGCAACTACAATACTTCATTTAAAGAGGACATAGCACATCTCTCTATCTCTCACACTCCCACCCTCTCCTTCTCTCTCTCTCTCTCTCTCTCTCTCTCTCTCTCTCTCTCTCTCTCTCTCTCTCTGTGTGTGTGTGTGTGTGTGTGTGTGTGTGTGTGTGTGTGTGTGTGTGTGTGTCTGTCTTTCTCTCTCTCTCTCTCTCTCTCTCTCTCTCTATCTCTCTCTGCCGTTACGTCTACCACATTTTTTCTCAATATCATCCTCCGAATCGTTCTTAGAATCCATCTCAGGCCTAGTGCTAATTCTCAAATGGTAATGTGGTGTGCGTACTGCAAGACCTTCAGTACACACACCATCAGATTATTTGACTTGTCGCTCTAACGAAGCAGGCGAGTGTCAGCAATATGTCTCGTGGTCTTATCGTGGCGTGTTTATCTTCTGCCGTTAGGTCAGACGATAGAAATGCCACTTGCACGCTTAGAGTAGCAGACTGACGGTGACCAACTTTAAACTGAACTTGATTAATTTTCACAGACATTTATTAAAATAATAACAAGCATAAGAATTACTTAACTTGGTTCTGGATGCAATTTACAATTGACAATCTGAAGTTCCTTTGGTGTTGGTACGTTAATCTTATTCTCACAGATGTCTCTGATACTGGACAGAAGTGTCAATCCATTTATCTTCATGGCTATACACAGGAATATGGTAATCCTATTAGGCGCAGACTGAAACTTGGCTATAGACTGGTACAGATTGGTGCAGACAAATGCATACTGACTAATCGGATGTCTTTACACTCGTTATAATACCTCACGCGTTCATGAATCACTACGTGAGTGTGATCCGCGAGGAGGAAAGGTTCTACGTTAGCAGCAATCTCATTGGCTGCGTTTCATATTAATACGCGGATCGGCGGATGCAGAATTTGGTCCGTATCTATGGCACCGCCATCTCGTAGTGCAGAGATGGACGAGCGCTGCGCCTGCGCTATTGTGCTTAGTGGGGGCGCGCTCTAGTGGGAAAGTTGTGTATGCCCTGACTGTGCGGATCTATGTACACAACAGATACTTAACCAATTTTCTCTTCTCTAGAATCGTCATTTTGACTGATATAATGTTATACCCACCTTTTGCTACTTCCTGTTAATGTCCTTGAGATGTTACAGGCCTCTTGTGGCCTGCCTACGTTCATTTTTAATACTCTTTTTACTTCATGTTGTAAGAGGCCCGTGTCTAAAGAATTTATTGCTAGCGCACTCCAGCAGATGTAATTTCGATGGATTGCTCACGCGCTGCCTGCGCTATGTAAGCTACAAGAGAATCTCAGACCGGAGAGCAGTGATGGCTGCAGTAAGAGCAGTGTCGGTAGGAATAAGTAGTAGCTAACAGTCGGGTGCATGGAGTTGGCTGGGCCGATTGTGGGGAGCGATGGCGGTGCCTTAGCGATGTACACTCCTGGAAATTGAAATAAAAACACTGTGAATTCATTGTCCCAGGAAGGGGAAACTTTATTGACACATTCCTGGGGTCAGATACATCGCATGATCACACTGACAGAACCACAGGCACATAGACACAGGCAACAGAGCATGCACAATGTCGGCAATAGTACAGTGTATATCCACCTTTCGCAGCAATGCAGGCTGCTATTCTCCCATGGAGACGATCGTAGAGATGCTGGCTGTAGTCCCGTGGAACGGCTTGCCATGCCATTTCCACCTGGCGCCTCAGTTGGACCAGCGTTCGTGCTGGACGTGCAGACCGCGTGAGACGACGCTTCATCCAGTCCAAAAACATGCTCAATGGGGGACAGATCCGAAGATCTTGCTGGCCAGGGTAGTTGACTTACACCTTCTAGAGCACGTTGGGTGGCACGGGATACATGCGGACGTGCATTGTCCTGTTGGAACAGCCAGTTCCTTGCCGATCTAGGAATGGTAGAACGATGGGTTCGATGACGGTTTGGATGTACTGCGCACTATTCAGTGTCCCCTCGACGATCACCAGAGGTGTACAGCCAGTGCAGTAGATCGCTCCCCACACCATGATGCCGGGTGTTGGCTCTGTGTGCCTCGGTCGTATGCAGTCCTGATTGTGGCGCTCACCTGCACGGCGCCAAACACGCATACGACCATCATTGGCACCAAGGCAGAAGCGACTCTCATCGCTGAAGACGACACGTCTCCATTCGTCCCTCCATTCACGCCTGTCACGACACCACTGGAGGCGGGCTGCACGATGTTGGGGCGTGAGCGGAAGACGGCCTAACGGTGTGCGGGACCGTAGCCCAGCTTCATGGAGACGGTTGCCAATGGTCCTCGCCGATACCCCAGGAGCAACAGTGTCCCTAATTTGTTGGGAAGTGGCGGTGCGATCCCCTACGGCACTGCGTAGGATCCTACAGTCTTGGCGTGCATCCGTGCGTCGCTGCGGTCCGGTCTCAGGTCGACGGGCACGTGCACTTTCCGCCGATCACTGGCGACAACATCGATGTACTGTGGAGACCTCACGCCCCACGTGTTGAGCAATTCGGCGGTACGTCCACCCGGCCTCCCGCATGCCCACTATACGCCCTCGCTCAAAGTCCGTCAACTGCACATACGGTCCACGTTCACGCTGTCGCTGCATGCTACCAGTGTTAAAGACTGCGCTGGAGCTCCGTATGCCACGGCAAACTGGCTGACACTGACGACGGCGGTGCACAAATGCTGCGCAGCTAGCGCCATTGGACGGCCCACACCGCGGTTCCTGGTGTGTCCGCTGTGCCGTGCGTGTGATCATTGCTTGTACAGCCCTCTCGCAGTGTCCGGAGCAAGTATGGTGGGTCTGACACACCGGTGTCAGTGTGTTCTTTTTTCCATTTCCAGGAGTGTAGTATAAGGTAAAAGCAGCCGCGTGCATATGTAGTTTGTTACAACTAAATTTGTACTATTGTTATATCAAGTCCCATGTAAATGTTTTTAAAAATCTTTTAATAATAATCTTTCTTATAAAATTAACTTTTGACAATCATTCATCTGAATTTAAAAATTTTACTAATTTCTCCTATCCATGGTCATCCCGATTATCGTAAAGAAAAATCAGTTGTTTTTTTCTATGCGTAACAAATCTAGTGGCCAGCATTGCACTGGGTTGTGCCAGAAAAATTTCTTATAGGAGCAGATATATACGTGTTATCCGGCTACTTCATTGAGGTAAGAATTATCATTTTATTCAGAATGATCTTTCAGGGCCGTGACGCAGCACTGCTGATGTCCAAATTTACCAGTTTAGGTTCACTGTCAGTTAATTATTGAAAGATTATATATGAGTCACATTGTTATTGGGATTTTACTCACGTTATTATTGTGAGGTTACGGAATAATAAACTGTTGGGAGGACACACTGAATGTGAATGCTATACGTATTTTTACTGTTGGGAGGTTACACTAAATGTGAGTGTTAAAATATATATAATTTTATACTCTTTTTCTGTTGGGATGTTACAACGTCATCTAATCAATATACCTCGGAGGGCTTGGGCCAAGAATGGTCATTCCTGTAAATGAAACTGGCAATTAGGACTCTGATTTTCAGTCATGGTATTTCAACTGGTGTTGAGACATTGCTTGCTCTTCTGTCCTTGTGTGGGTGAGTTGGAGCTCTACGAGGGCCCTCAGAGCTTCCGAGCTGCTGCAGGTTTTGGCCATTGTACTAGGCATTAAGTGATGCCGAGCACAACTCTCTGGAGCTAGCGTTAAATGTTATATTGATAACGTCCTTCTGGGCTCCGCTTGGACGACGCCAGGTATTAGTATTGTTTCCAGTGGTTCTCAGAATCTAGGTCTGAAGCCACGGGACGCCCGACACACCGGCACCTAGCGACTGGGCAATATTTTTTTGTTTTTTTTTTCTTTTTTTGTTTTCGGATGGGTTTTCAGGTTGATTTCGCGCACCCCATGAAAGCCAACGAGTTGATTAGATAACTGAAGAACACGCCGACATGGAGTCAGAGAACGCTACTGGAAATCGTTGGCAAAGACCGCGAGTGGTACAAAAATGTTGCTAGCCTGCTTGGTATGACTTTGTGGTGTGAGCTGAACACAGATGATGGACGCATTTTCCTGCATTCTTCTGCGACTGGAAGCACTAGAGCATACCGCCGTCGCTAGGCACTAGTTTTTGGTGCAGGAGCGTTGTGTATGAGATAGTGTACTCTTCTCTGGTCTGCTTAACGAATAGGTGTATTGATTGTGTCTCTGCCTGGAGATCTTTCTGTACAGACTTCGGAGTAACTTCAGGGTCTTTCCGTGATTTATCTCATCGATCATCAGACAGCGCAGCAGTACAGAGGTCAGAAGCTGCACCATCCGACTGCTTTTTCTGTCTACACACTGCCTGATATCTTGGTGGTAAAGTATCTCCAGCACCAGCAGCCTAAGGACCTGTAATTCTTTTCTGACACCCTCAGCTGTGTATGCTCTCGTTTTGGCTCTACAGTACCCACGATTTTGCATGTGGATTTTTCGCAGAGTTCTCATTTATGACAGGTCTTCTGGCCCACAGTCGGGGTTTATCATTATCTGTTGACTGACTCAATCGTTATAAACTACTGTATTCATTACTTCAGAGAACGTGCCCCATTGATGAAACCTGCCAACTACTTCTCAACACCATTACTTTGTGCCCTTGTTCTATTAAAGCACTGTTCAGTGAATTGCATATTTACATTTTGTTGTATATAATGAATCTCTTTGTGATAGTTTCTTTCTGTTTATCATCTAGTGGTCACATGATAAATTTTATTTTCTGCACATTTTTCGTAACTCTTGAGCATAGAGATTGATTAGTAGTGCTTCTTACTACTCCTCTACAGGGCCACTTTATTAACTCTCTTAGCGTTCATTGGTCCACTGTGCATAAGTTAAAGTCTTAGTCAAAAGGAGGATAGAGTGTATGAGCAGCCCTTATGCAAATTCAGTTGAGTCCAAGTCATACACACACTTCTCCAGCCGCCACCTCACACACTATCTAATCAGAAGCGTCTGGACTCCCCTATGTGCAATGGAGCTGACCACTCAGTGTTACGAGTGGCGTCCCTGTCAGTTCAGTAAGAGGCGTGGAGTAATGCGTTAACAAAATATGTTCAAATGTTTGTGAATTCCTAAGGGACCGAACTGCTGAGGTCATCAGTCCCTAGACTTACACACTACTTAAACTAACTTATACTAAGAACTACACACACAAGCACGGCCGAGTGAGGACTCAAACCACCGGCGGGAGTGGCCGCGTAATACGTGCATGGCGCCTCAAACCACGCTGCCACTCCGTGCGGCAATGTGTTACCATTAGAGAAGCAGTTCCAGTGGAAATTTTCAGTTATAAAAGGTCAGAGACTACGAACGCGGACTAGTAATTGGATGTTATCTTGTTGTTGACTATTGGTGATGTGATTTTGAAGTGGAAATGCGAAGGGACACCAACAGCTAAATCGGTGCTGGGCAGGCATCAAGTGTGAACAGACAAAGTCATCAGGCATTTGAGAGGTTCGTTGTAAGAAATCGCATGAAATCAGCAGAAGGAATCACTCATGAGTTCCAAAGTGCTATCATCAATCCAACTTGGGCAGTACAACTGTCGAATATTTCTGTAACCAATCCCATGGGACGCTTGAGGTAGTGTGAAATGCCATGCTACTGGACAACTGACGACTGGAAGCAAGTGATTTGATGTGATGTGATGAACTACGCTATTCCCTGTGACAATGCGAAATGTTTAGCAAATACGTGGAGAATATTACAGCCATCATATCAATTGCCAACAAAGAAGTACGAATGAGGTGACATTATGATGTGGAGCATTAGGATGTGGAGGTTGTTTCAGTGATGTTTGTATCAGCAGAAAACTGCATCCTGTCACGAAACTGCATATCTGAGGCAATGGTTTGTGGACAGTAACATATCTAACATATCTGCAATGGACTGGCCTGCCCCGACTCCCAGCCTGAACCCAGCGGAATACCCTTTGTATTAGAATTTTGACTTGGCTCTAGACCCAAGCACCCGTCTTCGCTACTTTTCCTACTATCCTCCATTGACGATTAAAGGTCCTGCCATGCCATGAGACACCTGACTGAAAATCTCTCCAGCAGATTTCAGAGGGTGGTAAAAACGAAGGGTGGGAACCTTCCACATTAACATCCATTAACAGTGTATGTTCATCTCTAAGAAGCTACTACCTCTAAGATAATCTAAAATCTATACTCGATTTTCTAATCTTTCTTTGTCTACTGCTCATTCCATAGCCAAGTTCACTATATCTGGATGCTGTTAAAGATGTCACATTAAATTTCCCCTTCCTATGGAAAGTGTCTTCTATAGGCTGGTTTCCTCACCTACTCTTTCTAGAACGTCTTCGTTTCGTCTTAACTATACTCTAATTTTAAATTTTTTACATTATCAGGAAGCACCACACCTGAAATGGTCCACTGGATTTCAGATGAGTCCAGCTTGTTGCATGTGCATTGACAAGGTGCTGTTCTCTCATCAGAAGGCATGTGTCAGCAAGACAGAATGGAAGGCAGTTTCCTCTTCAGAGAAATACCGCCGACATAATCTGCAGGTCAGAGCCATGTCCACTGTGGAAGTGACTCAAATTCCTGTGGCACATCAGTAGGGGAATAAAGCCAAAGTGAAGCCAGTCTGCATTGTTTCCAAATTTATTCAAGATGGCAGCTCTTCTTGGTTGGTCTCCCCACCTCCTCTCCATGTGGGTAAATCTGGCAATGTCGCATTGTAAACGTCATCAAACGCACTCCTCTCCCCCCCCCCCCTCACTTCCCATCTGCCCCCGCTTTCCCCTCCACTTTCCGCTCTATTTTCCACTCCCCTTTTCCACTTTTCCTACCTTCACTCATTTGTGAATTGGCAAAAAAAAAGACTCAGTCTTTGCTGAGTTGCTGCAGAGGAACGGCATAAGGTTTTGTCTTGGGAAATGTTTTCATCTATTTGTATCTGTATTAAGCTTCTGAAAGACTTTCCAACATTTTGATGGCGAAACCGAACTGACAGTTACACTACAGCGTTTCTGCTTGCAGTTCTAATAATCACAACTACTTAAAATTGGTGGGACAGCAGAAAATTTCTCATTTGAAAAAAAGGGTTCAAAAATCAGTAGCTGAAACAAAAGAACCATAATTTCGCATACACGTGATAAACGCTTTGTAACTCACACCATACCTTTGGAAACGTAGAACTACACACAGAAAAATATCTGCATAACTTTGACAATAGAAGCACCTGTTCTAATAACCCATTGCTTGCTGCAGATACAACGGGAACTTCATCTGCGTGGGTATAAAAACATTTGTAGAAAGACCGCTCCAAATTCTCACTGTTCTAATGAAATACACAGGGTTAAAAACGAAACTAAGTATCACAGAACATGCCACTTTCTTCCGATTCTGTGAATAGAAAACCATACCTATCGTAGTACAAAATACTAAATATTCCAAGACCTCCTCTAAACTCGCCTACAGATCACATAAAGACTCGCAAACACATTGCAAAAGAGCTCAGTGCACATAGAAGACTATGGGCCACATGCTCAGTGTACAGTTCCCCCGTACCCCTACATTTAGTACTGGCCACAGCTGTCGGTAGGCTAATGTCGTGCAGTGCCCTACTCGCACCACTGCAACCACTGGTACCGCCATGTGATGGCTGGTGAAAAAACGGCCATGCTCGAATAACTGCTGCACACCGGACTGGTCTTTTGTTGGCCCATACAGGCCACCCCACCAAAATGGCCACTTTCTTCGACACCTTTACTCCCAAAGAACTTCCTCTTACAGTCCCACAAACTTGCAGATGGGACGTTTCCTGTAGATGTGTTTCTGGAAGTGCTGCTGCTTTGTGAGTCTGTAGTTGGAATAAAAGCATATTTTTTGTGGAAGTGCTGCAGAAGCGGTAGCAACCTACCATCTCCTTCTAAGCAGATGTATGCTCACAAAGGTTTCCACACTAGTCAGAAGGTCTCTCTATATCTGAAAAACTGGAAATGCAGCTGTGTCTAAAACAGAACAAAATACTCATAGCTAAAAAAGTTTTGCTTCACACCAAATTCCCAGAACCCTGAAGGTAGACGTTGACAGTGGGTATTGTATCACAGGCACAATCGCTTGGACTGTTCAGATATGTCACTAAACCCGCTCAAAGATGTAAACAACTTTACATGAGCAGCGCCTATTAGAAGGAGGGGGTCCGATCAGTTCTAGTCACTCGCCCAGGAAGGAGCTACACGGCTCATGTTTTCTGTAGTTCAACCATGCTTACACGTTCAATACCGCTATTCGATCGCGGCCGCATTTTTACTTTGTGCCAAAGAGCTCTCAATAATGAAAGTGTCTCGGAGTGAACAAAAGCGATGTTGTTACGACATGGAGGAGATACAGAGAGTCATGAACTGTCAATGACATGCCTCCCTCAGGCCGCCCAAGGGCTCCTACTACAGTGCCTGTTCGCTACCTACGGATTATGGCTCGGAGGAACTCTGAAAGCAACGTGTTGAATAATACTTTTCATGCAGCCACAGGATGTCGTGTTAAGGCTCACACTGTGCAAAATTGATTGCATGATGCGCAACTTCACTCCCGACGTCAATGGCGAGGTCCGTCTTTACAACCACGACACCATGCAGCGCGGTACAAATGGGCCCTACAACATGGCGAATGGACCGCTAAGGATTGGCATCATGTTCTCTTCAACGATGAGTATCAGATATACCTTCAACTAGACAATCATCGGAGGCGTGGTGGAGGCAACCTGGTCAGGCTGAACGCCTTAGACACACAATCCAGCGAGTGCAGCAAGGTGTAGGTTCCCGGCATTTTTGGGGTGGCATTATGTGAGGCAGACGTACGCCGCTGATTGTCACGGAAGCCGCCGTAACGGTTGTACGATAGGTGACTTCCATTCTCCGGCAGATAGTGCAAGCATATCGGAAACGTATTGGCGAGGAATTCGTCTTCATTTACGACAGTTCGCGCCCTCATAGTGCCTCATCTTGTGAATGACTTCCTTCAGGATAACAACATAACTCTACTAGAGTCGCTAGAGCGTTCTCCAGAAATGAACCGTATCGAATATGCCTTGGACAGATTGAAAAGGGTTTTTTTCTGGACGACGTGACTCACCAACCAGTCTGAGGGATCTACGCCTCATACCCGTTGAGAAGTGGGGCAATCTGGACCAACAGTGCCTTGATGAACTTTTAGATACTACGCCACGACGAATACAGGCACGCATCAATGCAGGAGGACGTGATACAGGGTATTAGATGCACCGGTGTGTATAGCAATATGGACGACAACTTCTGAAGGTCTCGCTGTATGGTGGTACAACATACAATGTCTGGTTTTCATGAGCAATAGGAAGGGCGGAAATGATGTCAATGTTGATCTCTATTCCAATTTTCTGTACAGGTTCTAGAAATCTTGGAACCGAGGTGATGCTTTTTTTAATGTGTGTATTTCACTACGAAAGGAGATACCAACTCCTTCCAGAAAGCAGAAGTTTTCTTCCTAATCTATATTGCTGGAAATCTGGCAGCACATTCTACAAAGGAGACCACACAATAGACGCCATAGGTCTCCCCTGTCAAAGACAACTGGTCAGATATCTTGCTATCCTGTCGAATGCCACGAAAATATGGTCAGGAGCTTAGCTTACGCTTATAGCGAACGTCTCTCTCATGAGACGCCTAACGCGAAAAAAGAAAAAGGAAACGAAAACCGCAAATAACTTTCGTATATAGAAGAATAAAAGAACGGACCCGCAAAATTCTTGTGCATATTCTGAATTCACTTCTGTTCAAAAACCAACATGGAGTTAGAAAGCATCGCTCGTAAGAAACTCAACATGTGCTTTTCTCGCACGTGATCGTCCATGGATGAAAAACTAATGGATGATACCATATTCCTAGATATTGTAAAAGAATTTGACACAGTGCCACATAGCATACTGTTACTTAAATTCCAAGCATACAGACTAGGTTCTCAGATATACGAGTGGCTAGAGGAGTAATTTAAGCAACAGAACTAAGTACGTTGTCATGTATGGCGACTGTTCATCACAGACACAGCTACCGTCAGGTGTGTCCTAAGGAAGTGTGACAGGACCGCTTTCGTTCTCTATATTCACGAACAATCTGACCGACAGGGTGCACAGGCATCTGAGACTGCTGATAACGCTGCATTGTAAGCGAAAGTGGCGTCGTTGAATGACTGTAGGAGGACAATTGATGACTTGGACAGAATTAATATTTGGTATGATACGTGAAAACTTAAAAAAGGCGAAAGAAATTTACGTTAAGGGAGATGAGTAGAAAAACAGCCCTCTGATCTTGGTACGCACTTTCAGTTGTGCGCTGCTTGACGCCTTCACATCAGTTGAATGTCTAGACGCAACGTTGCAAAGCGACAGGTAATGTAGCACGGAACGCGGACGGTCGGCTTCTGTGTGTTGGCAGGTCCTCTGAGAGTAGGCTGATCTATAAAGGAAATCGCCTACAAATCAACTGAGTGATCCATTCTTGTGTACTCTTTTAGCTCGTGTTATCCCACAACGGTGAATTTCAGAGGTTCATTGGAGCAATTCAGAGGTATGCTGTTAGATTTGTTAACAGTAGGTTCGATCAATATCGAGTATTCGAACGTTGTCCGTGAACTTAAATGTGAGTTCCTAGAAGGAAGATCTTCAAGCTACTGAGAAATTTTAGAGAACTGTTACTTTGACAGAAAGCAGAACAATCCTACTGTCACCCAAGTTCATCTCGTGTATGTAACGCAAAGATCACAGAAAACAGGTACGTGGACGTATGATCAGTCGTTTGTCCCTAGCTCCATCTGCAAGTGGAGCAGAGAAGAGAGTGACTACCAGTGGCACAGCGTACCTTCCAAGATGCAGCATATGGGAACCCTTGCACAGTAAATATGTAGATATGGATGTGCAGCTAAAATTCAGGGACAATAAATAACTTCGAAGTTTTCTGGTGTCATTGTAATTTTGTCGGAGACATATGACTTGGAAGGTTAGTTGATCGGAATGAATAGCCTCTTAAAAAGCGAAAAATGGTTCAAATGGCTCTGAGCACTATGGGACTTAACTTCTGAGGTCATTATTCCCCTAGAACGTAGAACTACTTAAGCCTAACTAACCTAAGGACGTCACACACATCCATGCCCGAGGCACGATTGCAATCTGCGACCGTAGCGGTCTACATCTACATCTACATCCGTACTCCGCAAGCCACCTGACGGTGTGTGGCGGAGGGTACCCTGAGTACCTCTATCGGTTCTCCCTTCTATTCCAGTCTCGTATTGTACGTGGAAAGAAGGATTGTCGGTATGCTTCTGTGTGGGCTCTAATCTCTCTGATTTTATCCTCATGGTCTCTTCGCGAGATATACGTAGGAGGGAGCAATATACTGCTTGACTCTTCGGTGAAGGTATGTTCTCGAAACTTCAACAAAAGCCCGTACCGAGCTACTGAGCGTCTCTCCTGCAGAGTCTTCCACTGGAGTTTATCTATCATCTCCGTAACGCTTTCGCAATTACTAAATGATCCTGTAACGAAGCGCGCTGCTCTCCGTTGGATCTTCTCTATCTCTTCTATCAACCCTACCTGGTGCGGATCCCACACTGCTGAGCAGTATTCAAGCATTGGGCGAACAAGCGTACTGTAACCTACTTCCTTTGTTGTCGGATTGCATTTCCTTAGGATTCTTCCAATGAATCTCAGTCTGGCATCTGCTTTACCGACGATCAACTTTATATGATCATTCCATGTTAAATCACTCCTAATGCGTACTCCCAGATAATTTATGGAATTAACTGCTTCCAGTTGCTGACCTGCTATTTTGTAGCTAAATGATAAGGGACCTATCTTTCTATGTATTCGCATCACATTACACTTCGCTACATTGAGATTCAATTGCCATTCCGTGCACCATGCGTCAATTCGCTGCAGATCCTCCTGCATTTCAGTACAATTTTCCATTGTTGCAACCTCTCGATACACCACAGCATCATCTGCAAAAAGCCTCAGTGAACTTCCGATGTCATCCACCAGGTCATTTATGTATATTGTGAATAGCAACGGTCCTATGACACTCCCCTGCGGCACACCTGAAATCACTCTTACTTCGGAAGACTTCTCTCCATTGAGAATGACGTGCTGCGTTCTGTTATCTAGGAACTCCTCAATCCAATCACACAATTGATCTGATAGTCCGTATGCTCTTACTTTGTTCATTAAACGACTATGGGGAACTGTGTCAAACGCCTTGCGGAAGTCAAGAAACACGGCATCTACCTGTGAACCCGTGTCTAAGGCCCTCTGAGTCTCGTGGACGAATAGCGCGAGCTGGGTTTCACACGATCGTCTTTTTCGAAACCCATGCTGATTCCTACAGAGTAGATTTCTAGTCTCCAGAAAAGACATTATACTCGAACATAATACGTGTTCCAAAATTCTACAACTGATCGACGTTAGAGATATAGGTCTATAGTTCTGCACATCTGTTCGACGTCCCTTCTTGAGAACGGGGATGACCTGTGCCCTTTTCCAATCCTTTGGAACGCTTCGCTCTTCTAGAGACCTACGGTACACCGCTGCAAGAAGGGGGGCAAGTTCCTTCGCGTACTCTGTGTAAAATCGAACTGGTATCCCATCAGGACCAGCGGCCTTTCCTCTTTTGAGCGATTTTAATTGTTTCTCTATCCCTCTGTCGTCTACTTCGATATCTACCATTTTGTCAACTGTGCGACAATCTAGAGAAGGAAGCACAGTGCAGTCTTCCTCTGTGAAACAGCTTTGGAAGAAGACATTTAGTAATTCGGCCTTTAGTCTGTCATCCTCTGTTTCAGTACCATTTTGGTCACAGAGTGTCTGGACATTTTGTTTTGATCCACCTACCGCTTTGACATAGGACCAAAATTTCTTAGGATTTTCTGCCAAGTCAGTACATAGAACGTTACTTTCGAATTCATTGAAAGCCTCTCGCATAGCCCTCCTCACACTACATTTCGCTTCGCGTAATTTTTGTTTGTCTGCAAGGCTTTGGCTATGTTTATGTTTGCTGTGAAGTTCCCTTTGCTTCCGCAGCAGTTTTCTAACTCGGTTGTTGTACCACGGTGGCTCTTTTCCATCTCTTACGATCTTGCTTGGCACATACTCATCTAACGCATATTGTACCATGGTTTTGAACTTTGTCCACTGATCCTCAACACTATCTGCACTTGAGACAAAACTTTTGTGTTGAGCCGTCAGGTACTCTGTAATCTGCTTTTTGTCACTTTTGCTAAACAGAAAAATCTTCCTACCTTTTTTAATATTTCTATTTACGGCTGAAATCTTCGACGCAGTAACCGCTTTATGATCGCTGATTCCCTGTTCTGCATTAACTGATTCAAATAGTTCGGGTCTGTTTGTCACCAGAAGGTCTAATATATTATCGCCACGAGTCGGTTTTCTGTTTAACTGCTCAAGGTAGTTTTCAGATAAAGCACTTAAAAATATTTCACTGGATTCTTTGTCCCTGCCACCCGTTATGAACGTTTGAGTCTCCCAGTCTATATCCGGCAAATTAAAATCTCCACCCAGAACTATAACATGGTGGGGAAATCTACTCGAAATATTTTCCAAATTATTCTTCAGGTGCTGAGCCACAACAGCTGCTGAGCCCGGGGGCCTATAGAGACATCCAATTACCATGTCTGAGCCTGCTTTAACCGTGACCTTCACCCAAATCATTTCACAATTCGAATCTCCGTCAATTTCCTTCGATACTATTGCACTTCTTATCGCTATAAACACGCCTCCCCCTTCACTGTCCAGCCTATCTCTGCGGTATACATTCCAATCAGAGTTTAGGATTTCATTAATGTTTACGTCTGGTTTCAGCCAACTTTCTGTTCCTAGTACTATATGGGCGTTGTGACCGTTCATTAATGAGAGCAGTTCTGGGACCTTTCTATAGACGCTTCTGCAGTTTACTATTAGCACATTAATATTGTTATTCCTTGTTGCATTTTGCCTACTCCTGCCTTGCCGCGTCTCAGGAGGCGTCTTGTCGGGCCTAGGGAGGGAATTCTCTAACCTAAAAAAACCCCATGTGCACTCCACACGTACTCCGCTACCCTCACACGGTTTCAGTCTGTAGCGCCTAGAACCGCTCTGCCACCCCGACCGGCTCTTAGAAAGCGGTTGTGAGGTATATTTTAGTAACAGTAATATAAGGGCTAACTCAATCTAGCAGAAGTAAGTCACACTATTCTGGAGAATTAGTTTAGGAAATAAATGTAGTAGATGAGTTTTGCTCTTTCACCCTCAATATTACTGATTATAGTGGAAGTAAAGAGGATGTAGGCTGCAGACTGTCAGAAAGAAATGCATGTCTGAGAAAGGAAATTGGTAAAATTTTATAAAAACTGATTAGTTGTTAACCGGATATTACAGGCTTTTTCACTCATATGGAACCACGTTAAGAAAAATAAATATAATTGATTGAAACAACGAGTAAATCATAATTAAATTATATATACCAGCCAATGGAAATCACGGTTCGATTACAACGAATAACTTCTAAAATAGCTTTCAGTAACCTCTGAAAATTTGTCTGTGGTGTTCAGGTTCACTCTATTTGTTGCCATTACACACACACACACACACACACACACACACACACACACACACACACACACACACACATGCGCGCGCGCGTGCATGCATAGGGCTGCAAAATTTCACTCACCAAAGCAGTTACAATAGCACTTTCTCGCATGCACTTATCTTTTGGAATAGAAGGGGGGCGGGGGGGGGGCATTATTTTACAAAGAAAGTGTGCACCTCATTCACACGGCTGAAATTGCAGATTTCACTCTTTCGCGTATGTGAAAGGCTGGTCACATAATTTCTGCAGTCCTGGCTAAATATCGAGTAGGCTACTGTCAGGACAGAGTTCAACCTGTACAGAATGCTCGTGCAGATGTCCGTTGGAAGTATCAGCAATTAGAATGTAACTTCAGTCAGGAAAGAAGCATGCCTTTGAGAGTTCCTGCTGATTAGAACTGCCAAAATTCAACCTTTAATGGGCAATCCAGCACGAAATACGATGGTCCTTCAGTGCTTCTAGCCCACCTCCCTCCTACCCGTCTTCCAGATGTCGAAGAAACTCCAGTGTGTACCTCGCTAGACTAAAATTCCTGCAGGAAACATTATCGAGATGGAAGACATTAGCTTCAGAGCGTACAGTTTATTTCCGGAATGAATCGCTACCTCTGTCTGTGAGAGACCGGTTTTAGAACTTAATGGCCAGTTGCAATCGTTTACTAGACATGGACTCGAGCTCTGGATCCTCTCTACTGCTCATTACCAGACAAATGCAAGGACACCTTTTGGGATCCAAGTCTCGTACACTGCTCTAATCTGCAACGATACTGTTAATGTCTTTCTCCGTCTACGTAAATCTCAAATCAACAAAAATATGAAACTCTCACATAATAGTCATTTTTTTTAGTGCATCTCCTAGCCGCACACACTGTATTAAGTCAGAACGTCCATCCTCCAGTTTCGAGAGCTTTCGTAGACAGAACTGGAGTTTCCCTGGAAAGCGCTGGTTTTGGTGCTCCGAGAGAAGTGGAAACGGTGTTTATAGACGTTCGTTGCAGAGCGTAATGCCTCGGCTTCCGTTCCGTGTTTTGTCCACTGCAGCGGTGCGTGGCAGCTCCATACAGCTGAACCTCGCGTTTCACTCTAGAGGTCGCTTTTCGGTGCCGACATGGCTGGGTCCTACTCGTTTATGGTTGGCCGTTATTTGAACTCCACTATAAAACCAGGTTAGTACGATAATGCTCCATAGGAATATATATATACACTCCTGGAAATGGAAAAAAGAACACATTGACACCGGTGTGTCAGACCCACCATACTTGCTCCGGACACTGCGAGAGGGCTGTACAAGCAATGATCACACGCACGGCACAGCGGACACACCAGGAACCGCGGTGTTGGCAGTCGAATGGCGCTGGCTGCGTAGCATTTGTGCACCGCCGCCGTCAGTGTCAGCCAGTTTGCAGTGGCATACGGAGCTCCATCGCAGTCTTTAACACTGGTAGCATGCCGCGACAGCGTGGACGTGAACCGTATGTGCAGTTGGCGGACTTTGAGCGAGGGCGTATAGTGGGCATGCGGGAGGCCGGGTGGACGTACCGCCGAATTGCTCAACACGTGGGGCGTGAGGTCTCCACACTACATCGATGTTGTCGCCAGTGGTCGGCGGAAGGTGCACGTGCCCGTCGACCTGGGACCGGACCGCAGCGACGCACGGATACACGCCAAGACCGTAGGATCCAACGCAGTCCGGTGGGGGGCGCACCGCCACTTCCCAGCAAATTAGGGACACTGTTGTTCCTGGGGTATCGGCGAGGACCATTCGCAACCGTCTTCATGAAACTGGGCTACGGTCCCGCACACCGTTAGGCCGTCTTCCGCTCACGCCCCAACATCGTGCAGCCCGCCTCCAGTGGTGTCGAGACAGGCGTGAATGGGGGGACGAATGGAGACGTGTCGTCTTCAGCGATGAGAGTCGCTTCTGCCTTGGTGCCAATGATGGTCGTATGCGTGTTTGGCGCCGTGCAGGTGAGCGCCACAATCAGGACTGCATACGACCGAAGCACACAGGGCCAACACCCGGCATCATGGTGTGGGAAGCGATCTCCTACACTGGCCGTACACCTCTGGTGATCGTCGTGTGGACACTGAATAGTGCACGGTACATCCAAACCGTCATCGAACCCATCGTTCTACCATTCCTAGACCGGCAAGGGAACTTGCTGTTCCAGCAGGACAATGCACGTCCACATGTATCCCGTGCCACCCAACGTGCTCTAGAAGGTGTAAGTCAACTACCCTGGCCAGCAAGATCTCCGGATCTGACCCCCTTTGAGCATGTTTGGGACTGGATGAAGCGTCGTCTCACGCGGTCTGCACGTCCAGCACGAACGCTGGTCCAACTTCCCTATAAGAAGTAGATTAACAGATTTATGACAACTTTGGTTATTTCATTCTGAGCTTAGGAAAATAAACGTAGGTCTTAAAAATATTTCCTATTGGATCAATTTACTGAACTTCTACAGAAATTATGTCTCGAGAGAGGTTATTTTGATTTCAGTATTAGTCGATATGTCGCGTTAACTTTCGACACACAATGATTTGATTATAGAACTGCGCTCCAGTGACGACAGACGATAACAACGGCACAAATGGATCAGATTATTTAATATCACGTCGTAAGCCTACATTTGACACATATCTCATAACTGATGAATTAATATATCATTATTTATTACATTCAGGGAGATGCATCAGCAAAAACAGTAAATGTGTGTTTTTAAACGACAGCGCGTTGACTAACGAATGTACTATTTTGTGATATATCACCTATTTTTTGACGTCTCGTTTTCTGCCACTACTTCGTGGGTTATTTATTAGAAGTACTGGGCATATTTTCTTGGGAGGAACGTTTCGGCATTTCTCTCGGGGAAGGTGTGCTACCATTGTGATCCTAACGTTCCTCTTGTCACCAGAAGGGGGTCAGCGAATCTCAATAGCAGGGGAGAGCGTCCACAGGGAGTGATCAGTTTCACGTCACTGTAACCGTGGCCCATTCTGTGCTGTTGTTGGCGAGGGACAGCATCTTTTGTTGTTTGAACAATTAGCGCCGAGGCGCCTCTGATGTCCCCAGACAATAACTGCGGAATATACATTGCCTTTTTTGTACAGACATCAAAGCACAAGCAGCTATCGTGCTGCCCAACCAGCCTGAAAAATTGTTGTTTTCGTTCCAAAATAATGACGTAGCAAATCAAACGAGTGCTTGGCACGAAGAGGCTGTTCGTTCGGTGAGCCCTGCTCCATTTCAGTGCCAGCCTCTTGTTTGGCACTGTGTGTTTTGCACGTCTGGAGTGGGAAGTTTCTGCTGTGTTTCCCTGCTTTTATGTGAAGTAATCGATACTCTGGTACACCACATTGGCAGATGCGTTCAGTCGCCCCATCCACGCATATTTTTTTTCGAAAGGAGGACCGTTGACGGTTGGTAACTAAGACTATGCGGAATTCGTCTTCTTACCACCGCCTGGTGCTGATCAGAACACACTAGCTGATTTTTTCCAAATGTAAGTGTCGAAATTTAGATAGCTCAATTCATATTACTGACTTCTTCTGCCACGCAGATTTCGTTGCCTAATTAACTACAATTTTTTTCTTTTTCTTTGTGTTGTTATCTTTCAGTTTATGAGCTGCGTTTTCTGCACGCAGTCTTCCGCGTAATTCGGTACCCCCTGCTCCACAGTGTAAATATTTTCTGTGATTACAAGTCAGATATTAGAAAACTTCCCGCTGTGTCCATTTTTACCTTAATTCTGTCCATTTAATAAAGCAAGCAAGAATAGTTACACTAAGTCCTCACTTAATTATCATACAATACATTCTTAATCGACCTACTAATAAACATAAGTAATCTATAACTTTACAATGCTGCAGTCACAGCCGTTGAACATCATAATGAATTGATATAAAATGCACAAAGCTGTAAAAACGAAGACAGCTGTAATTGATGATTTCTTTAGTGCCACAACCGGTTTCGCTGGATTAAAGAAGCATCCTCAGCTAAACTACATAAAAAGAAAGAAATACCATATAATATACGATGAAAATACTACAATAACCTTTTGTAGTTTTTTATTTTAAATCCTTACAAATTTTTAAAATATTTAAATAGATCTTACGTAAGGTATTTAAACCCTCAGAAAAAATCAAAATTGAAACGTACTTACAACAGTGTCACATTAGCGCAAGAAATATAAACTGCTGCTATCCTAAGTTGCTGTAATCCTTTGTATACGGTCGCGCAATATAACGATCAGTTATTTAAAGTTTAGCGAAGGCAACAAGCATTGCACTCACGTGTTTAATATGGAAATAAATGTACTTATTAAACAATGTGAGCTATTTCGATCTCCGCTACTTCTGAGCTTTTGTGTTTTTCACAATAAGTTTGGTTGATTACCTTGCACTGTTTATCTGTAGCAGACACCAACATTTTATTGGAAATTTTATCAATAACTCACGTCAAGGACATGCTCCTCGCCTAAATCAGACTTATAACCACAGTGAGAAGCAACAAAAAATGCTTCAATTTATTACAATATCCGTGAATGCAATGTCGACCTTAGGTGATTTTCACATTGTCAAATGTGCTGGAAACGTAGCAGTTGTCAACATTAATAAAATGAGTGGAAAGGCTGTGAGTCTCTGTTTATTGTCAGCGTTGATCACGTATCCCATCGGAACCAAACAGATGGGATCAGAACACTTGAAACTAGATTAATACCAACTGAATATGTCATTTAGGAATACCGTACTCGGACAGTGTTAGTTACAAACATACTGGCGCGTGCAGAAAGTACAAACGTAACATTCGAGACAGTTTCTCCGCTTTGAGAAATGTGCCAAAATTAATAAAATTTTGGACTAGTATACGTAATTTTAACTTATTAATTAGGTTCAAAAATTGTTAAAGTTACTAACGTTTCTATAATTATTCTGCTTCAGAAGGAACCTAGTGGACGAGATTAAAAGTATCTAAAGAGTTATTGAAGGATTTCATCTTTACACCGTTGACAAGTAAAAGATAGAAACGACGTAAACGTGATGACCTTCAGAAAATTCATTCTGATGACGATACCAACCACTAAACATTTCCATCTACATCTACCAAACATCTGTCAGCTACCTGTACATTATGTACAATTGGAACACACTAATGTGAGGTGTCGGCGGAAGAAACTGATATCCTAATCAGTAGTGATAAGTCTGACCTCTTGTACACTGCCCTCCAAAAAGTTCTGTGACTGATTTAATTCAAGGCGTATAAGTGAAGTCAGCATAGTAACTATTGTGACAACTGCGGCTAACAACCATAAACATTCGAGTAATCATTTGTGAGCAAGCAATGTCAAATCGTAGCCGTAGTGCTTCAACTCTGTTGTGACAAAACCTGCAGTAGAGCAACGTCTCTAAATCATGTGTTCAAGACATTCTCCAACTGCCGTCAGACGTATGAAGTGTCCACGTATATTTCCAACATATGTACTAAAACCATTTTGATAGAATAGTTCATCTAATAAACACAAACGACTGGTTGGTTTACTTCATTTGTGTATAGGGGACTATGGATGCTGCCAATCAGGCACCGAAATTGGTAGCGTAATAAAATTATTCCATGAATTGACAGCTGTTGGCAATCTGTTTTCAGAAATTTTCCAAAACATTGTGAAGAAGAAAAAAATGTGTGAAATGCTTGTCCCATACACTTTGACTCTCGGAGAAAAACAACGGCTCGTGGACGAATGCCGCGACTTGATTGAAATGCGGACAGTTACTTTCTGAAACAAGTTTTCAGGGTGGCGTTATGAGTATGAACCTACCACAAAAGGCCAGTGATCAGAAACTCTCATGAAGGGTAAACACTTTCCCTACGTAACCGAAATTCAATCCAATGCGACGCTCAGCTGAACAATACGTCAAAGGAAGACTATTCTGTCTAATGGTATGTGCTTTTGAGAATACAGGTGGCGGGGGGGGGGGGGGGGGGACTATGTTGAACATCCGAAACACTAAAACTGCCTTCTTAATTTTTGTCCATTTTGTACTAATCCATTCTTGTTGTAACTTTTTGGATTAACAGCGCATATCGGATGCATTACAAGCCCCAAGAAAGCTCTGTCTGTTATACAGGATTATTGATAGTACCAAGATATGCAAAAAAAAAAAACAGACACATAACAGCAGAGGGAGCATCTCTTCAAGTATTTAACTCACGTTAGAGGAGCTCAATGTGGATACCGATCGTGACGCAATGAATGTCAGTACCTAAGAGAGGCGTCCATTGAAATGCAACGACAGCAGCCTGTTTTGGAAATCTGATCATTGGGTTGCCTATCTACAGGCGCGAACTAATTTGACGTGTCAATATAGAGCGGACGGTTTGACTACCTGTTCTAACACGCCTGCACCTAGAGGTGCGTTCTGAAACTACAACACAGCGCCTGTGCCGAGGCACAACTTGTAGAGATGCTGTACCCACTGATATGTGTCATTTCTCTGTTACTCTTCCACTTTTCAAGTAGTCACGACATAAAGCCCCTGAGGAAAGCATGGAACGTATGTCTGCATTACACTCCTGGAAATGGAAAACAGAACACATTGACACCGGTGTGTCAGACCCACCATACTTGCTCCGGACACTGCGAGAGGGCTGTACAAGCAAATGATCACACGCACGGCACTGCGGACACACCAGGAACCGCGGTGTTGGCCGTCGAATTGCGCTGGCTGCGTAGCATTTGTGCACCGCCGCCGTCAGTGTCAGCCAGTTTGCAGTGGCATACGGAGCTCCATCGTAGTCTTTAACACTGGTAGCATGCCGCGACAGCGTGGCCATGAACCGTATGTGCAGTTGGCGGACTTTGAGCGAGGGCGTATAGTGGGCATGCGGGAGGCCGGGTGGACGTACCGCCGAATTGCTCAACACGTGGGGCGTGAGGTCTCCACAGTACATCGATGTTGTCGCCAGTGGTCGGCGGAAGGTGCACGTGCCCGTCGACCTGGGACCGGACCGCAGCGACGCACTGATGCACGCCAAGACCGTAGGATCCTATGCAGTGCCGTAGGGGACCGCACCGCCACTTCCCAGCAAATTAGGGACACTGTTGCTCCTGGGGTATCGGCGAGGACCATTCGCAACCGTCTCCATGAAGCTGGGCTACGGTCCCGCACACCGTTAGGCCGTCTTCCGCTCACGCCCCAACACCGTGCAGCCCGCCTCCAGTGGTGTCGCGACAGACGTGAATGGAGGGACGAATGGAGACGTGTCGTCTTCAGCGATGAGAGTCGCTTCTGCCTTGGTGCCAATGATGGTCGTATGCGTGTTTGGCGCCGTGCAGGTGAGCGCCACAGTCAGGACTGCATACGACCGAGGCACACAGAGCCAACACCCGGCATCATGGTGTGGGGAGCGATCTCCTACACTGGCCGTACACCTCGGATAATCGTCGAGGGGACACTGAATAGTGCACGGTACATCCAAACCGTCATCGAACCCATCGTTCTACCATTCCTAGACCGGCAAGGGAACTTGCTGTTCCAACAGGACAATACACGTCCACATGTATCCCGTGCCACCCAACGTGCTCTAGAAGGTGTAAGTCAACTACCCTGGCCAGCAAGATCTCCGGATCTGTCCCCCATTGAGCATGTTTGGGACTGGATGAAGCGTCGTCTCACGCGGTCTGCACGTCCAGCACGAAAGCTGGTCCAGCTGAGGCGCCAGGTGGAAATGGCATGGCAAGCCGTTCCACAGGACTACATCCAGCATCTCTACGATCGTCTCCGTGGGAGAATAGCAGTCTGCATTGCTGCGAAAGGTGGATATACACTGTACTAGTGCCGACATTGTGCATGCTCTGTTGCCTGTGTCTATGTGCCTGTGGTTCTGTCAGTGTGCTCATGTGATGTATCTGACCCCAGGAATGTGTCAATAAAGTTTCCCCTTCCTGGGACAATGAATTCACGGTGTTCTTATTTCAATTTCCAGGAGTGTATGTATGTAAGTATGTATGTATGTACGTCCACTTGTCCTCCTAAACCACTGGAACGGTTTCAACCACGATTTGTTCACGTATTACCATTCCTTTTAGTCATCACTACCCTCGACTGCTTGGATTTCGTCCGCCACGAATTCCTCTCCTGTGCCGATCTATTCATCTCCGAGTAGCACTTACAACCAAAAATGTTCAAATGTGTGTGAAAGCTTATGGGACTTAACTGCTAAGGTCACCAGTCCCTAAGCTTACACACTACTTAACCTAAATTATCCTAAGGACAGACACACACACACACACACACACACACCCATGCCCGAGGGAGGACTCGAACCTCCACCGGGACCAGCCGCACAGTCCATGAGTGCAGCGCTTTAGGCCGTTCGGCTAATCCTGCGCGGCTCCCTTTAGTACCATTGAAGTTGTCATCTGGTGCTTAACAGACGTCGTATCATCCATCATCTATTCAGTGTTTTTAAATATGTTCCTTTCCTGCCGATACTCCGGAGAACCTTCTAATTTCTTACCTTATCAATCCACTTGGATTTCAACATTCTTCTGCAGCATCACATCTGAAATTGTTTTCGATCGACAATCTACAGTCCATGATCCACCACCATACATGCTGTGCTCCAATCTTACAGTCCTAGAGAGGTCTCCTTCATTAAGACCTATATCTGATACCTCTCTTGGCCAGGAATGCCCTTTTTGAGGGCGCTAGTCTATTTTTAAATCCTCCCTGCTCAGAGCGTTATGGATTATTTTGCTCCCTTGGTACTTCATCTACTTGGGGATTGCCAATCCTGATGTTGAGGTACTCGCTGTTCTCATTTCTGCTACTTCTCTTTACTTTCGTGTTTCTTCGATTTACTCTCAATCCATATACAACAGTCATCAGAATGTTTATTCTATGTAGTATATCGTGTAATTCTTCTTCACTCAGGACAGCAACGTTATCAGCCTTTTCCCTTGAATTTTAATTCCACTACTGAACCCTTCTTTTATTTCCTTCATTGAGTCTTCGGTGAATAGACTGAACAGTAGGGGCGAAAAACTATATCCCTGTCTTAGATCGCTGTTAATCTTTGTTCTTCTTCTTCAACTATTATCGTTTCCTCTTGGTTCTTGTACATACAGCATATTACACGACTTTCCTATTGTGCCGATGGTATCATCGCCACATGTCCGACGCATTTGAATTTTGTGCGCAACCTTCCCGCGCCGGTACTACAGTGTTTCGCGACCAGCGACACTCAGGTGTCGCCCTCTGCCGACTGCCACGAAGGGCGGCCGGAGCCACCAGCTACGTGGAGGACGGTTGCAACCAGGGAGCGAGACGGAAGGGCGGAGCCCCAGACTGAGTCAACCTGCTAAATGGCGTGTTGCGGACAGAAGATGTCGTTGGTCGGTACCAGTGACACCTTCCTCAGTTATAGTGAGCTGTGGTGATTGTAACGATCGTCGCCCAGGGGTCTGAATACCGAGAGTGTTCTATGTGGCTCTGCTGTGGCGTATACTTTACTAAGAGAACTCTGCGGCAGGAGGAGTTCGGAAACTTGACAAGCGATTCATATGTACTGTATTCAGATGGTTATTTTCGTGTCCCGTCGAGAGACCAATTCTGATACTTGTGTTTTCTTTGGTAACAGTTTGCACTGAACAATGATAGACGTATGAGGCACCGCAGTAACTTAGATAGAATGAGTGCACGTGTTATACTCGCTTCTGGTTGTGAAGTTTTTCTTGGTCAAGATACCAAATTAAATTAAATTTAAGTGTCACTGTAAACTTCTTTTACATATTGCTTTAAACCAACTTTTACGTGTTGTCTTTAAAATTTTGGGTAGTTATTGCAACAAAATTGTGCTTAGAACTGTTGTATTACGCCTACCTCCCCACTCCTAGCCCATCCACTTAATGATCTGTAACACTATTGCTTAACCCTTTTTGTCTCAGAATTTTGAATAACTGGCACCAACTGAGACTCTGTATCCAGGTCGATAAATCCTATGAAAGCATGTTGATTTTTCTTTAGTTTTGCTTCCATGATAAACCGCAACTTCAGAATTGCCTCTCTGGTTCACTTCCTTTCCTTAAAGCCAAACTGATCATCATCTAACAGAAGCTGAATTTTCTTTTCCATTCTTCTATGCATTGTCTTTGTCAACAACCTCGATGCACGAGTTGTTAAGCTGACTGTTTGATAATTCACGCATTTGTCTGCTCTTGCAATCTTCGAATTTGGGTGGATGACACTTTTCCGAAAGTCAGGTGGTGTATCGCTAGACTCATATAATCCACATACCAACGAAATTAGTCTTTTCGTTGAAACGTCCAACAAAGATTTTAGAAATTCTAAGACCTTTAGCCCTCCTGCCTTTATCGATCTTAAGTCTTTCAAAGCTAACTCAAATTCTGAATCCGATCTCTTTTTATAATACGTCATCAGAAAGTCTTCGTCGTTAAAGAGGTCTTCACTGTACTCTTCGGCCTCTCCTCTGCATTTAACACTGGAATTAATGTTACCACTCTTGTTTCTAACTTAACCGAAGGCTGTTTTGACTTTTCTGTATGTTAACTCAGTCTTTCTCATTTCTTTTTCGATTTCTTCTTGTTATTCATGCAGCCATTTCGCCTTAGCATGCCTGCACTTCGTATTTACAGTATTTCATTCTAAGTGATTCATATTTCTGTATTAGTGAATTTCCGGGAACCCTTTTGGTATTTTCTTCTTGCTTCGATCAAATGAAATATTTCTTACACTACCGATGGCTTCTTCGCAGTTTCCTTGTCGTTTCGTATGTTTTTCTTTCCAATTTCCATGATTGCCCTCTTTGGAGACGTCGATTCCTCTTCAACTGAACTGCCTACTGAGCTATTCATTATAGCATTATCATAGCCTCAGAGAACTTCGAGGAAATCTCTTCATTCCTTAATGCTTCCATATCCGACTACTTTGCTCATTGATTCTCCCTGACTAGTCTTTTAAACTGCAAAATCGAGTTTTTTAATTGTGGACGTCCTATTTTAGACGCTAAAGAGGGGAATTGGCGTGCCTACTCTTCATTATTACCACATTGCAACCTGAAACGTAGTACCTGATTTCGGAATTCCTGCCTGACCATTACGGAATCTAGCTGAAATATTCCCGTATCTCCCCGCCTTTCCAAGCATATGTCCTCCTCTCGTCACTCTTGAGCAGTTTACTCCCTATTACTTGCTGAAATTTAGGCAAAACTCAATGGGTATTGCTGCTCTCATATTCCCCGTAACAACCCATATTCTCCCGTGACCCTTTCTTCTACTGCTTCCCCTGTAACTGCATTCCATTCCCCGATCACTAATAGGTTTTCATCTCCTTTTATGTACCGTATTATCCTGTCAATATCGTTACCATTTCAATATCGTCACATACTTTCTCTCTCTCCCTTCATCTTCAGCGTGCAACGTCGGCATGTATACCTGAACTATCGTTGTTGGTCTTGGCTTTGCTGTCGGGCGTGATAAGAACAATCCTACAACTGAATCGTTCATAGGAACACTCTCTCTGCCTTACCTTTGTAATCATAACGAATCCCACACCCGTTACACCATTTTCTGCTACTGTTGATATTACCTTATACTCATCTCACCAAAAATCTTTGTCTTCTTTCCATTTCACTTCATTGACGACCACTACATCTAGATTAAGACTTAGCATTCTCCTTTACAGATTCTGTAGCATCGTTATAATTTTCAAATTTCATACAATCCACGTCCCGACTGGCAAAACGTTATCATTTCGTTGATTATTCCATCATTTTCTTATAGTAACCTCTCACTTGGCAGTCCCCTTCCTGAGATCCGCATGGGAGACTTATCCGGAGTTGTTTCGCGATGTACAGATCTTCATGACACTTTTCAATTACAGGCAACCTGTTCCGTGGATACACATTATTTATCTTTAATGCAGCTGTTTCATTTGCCTTCTGCAGCTTCATGCTGTTCATCATTGCTGACTCTTCCGCCTTTAGGGTTAGTTTCCCATCCTAAGGGCAAGAAATTGCGGTGCACTTCTGTATGCTTCTCCGCGTGATTTGTTATGCCGGAAGTCTTCAGCCGCCATTACCGACGATTTTTATTCCAAATATAAGGGGTGGCAGGATTCGAATCCGCCACTGAGGGGTACAAACCACCAGTTTCCTTTTGGGGTAGCGATGACTTTGTGGAAGAATGGGGATGGATGAAGTGCACAGACCGAGAGGGGGGAGAAGGATATGGACTAATAGAAAACAACAATATAAATACATACGCGATCTACGTTGGTTACTCAGCTAGCTATAATGAGGAGCCAAAGAAACTGCTACACCTGCCCCCCCCCCCCCCTCCATGCCGGCCGTGGTAGCCAAGTGGTTCTAGGCACTCAGTCCGGACCCGCGCGACTGCTACGGTCGCAAGTTCGAATCCTGCCTCGGGCATGGATGTGTGATGTCCTTGGGTTAGTTAGGTTTAAGTAGTTCTAAGTTCTAGGGGACTAATGGCCACAGCTGTTAAGTCCTATTGTGCTCAGAGCCATTTGAACCGCCCCCCTCCCCTCCATGCATTCACAAGTGCCGTAACACGACGTGGCATGGACTCGACTAATGTCTGAAGTAGCGCTGGATGAAACTGACACCACGAATGCTGCAGGAGTACTAGGGACTGGAGATCTCTTCTGAACAGCACGTTGCAAGGCTTCACTGATATACTCAATAACGTTCATGTCTAGGGAGTTTGGTGGCCAGCGCAAATGTTTAGACGCAGAAGAGCGTTCTTGGAGCCACTCCGTAGAAATTCTGGACGCTTGGGGTTTCGCATTGTCCTGCTGGAATTCACAATGTAAATGAGTGAATGCCGGTCATAAGAGAGAATGCTTACGTACACATCACCTTCAGAGTCGTATCTAGACGTATCAGGTGTCACATATCACCTGCACACGCCCCACACGATTAGAGAGCCTCCATCAGTTTAAACAGTCCCATGCTGACATGTAGGGTCCATGGATTCATGAGGTTGTCTCCATACTCGTACACGTACATCCACTCGATACGATCTGAAACGACTTGCCCGACCAGGCAACATGTTTCCAGTCATCAATAATCCAATAGCGAAGACATCAAGGATACACGTGTGGGCCTTCAGCTCCGAAAGCCCAAATCAATGATGTTTTGTTGAATGATTCGTACACTGACACTGGCTGATGGCCCAGCATTGAAATCTGCAGCAATTTGCGGAAGGTTTGCACTTCTGTCACGTTGAACGATTTTCTACAGTCGTCGTAGGTCCCGTTCTTGCAGGATCTCTTTCCGCCCGCAGCGATGTCGGAGATCTGATATTTTACCAGATTCCTGATATTCATGGCACACTCATGAAATGGTCGTATGGAAAAAATCTCCACTTAATCCCTACCTCCAATATGCTGTGTCCCATCGCTCGTGCGTCGCCTATAATACCACATTCAATCTTAATTAAATGTTGGTAACCTGCCATTGTAGTAGCAACTGCCGTTTAACATCTGCGAGAGACACTTGTCTTATATAAGCGTTGCGGACCGCTGCGTCGCATTCTGCATGTTTACATATCTCTGCATTTTAATATGTATGCCTACACCAGAAGCCAAAAAAGTAAGGGGAAATATCACGGACTTCAAGGCTGTTAATGAAATAATGTGCTGGATAAGAGTAAAAGGAAAATTCTACAGCGAAACTCTGGTTTCATTTCATGCACCTAAAGAAGATACAGATGACAGTGGAAAAGTTTCTACCAAGACCTACTATCAGTGTATGAAGATGTGAATGTTTTCCTTGATGATGCCAATGCTAATGTAGGAAGAAAAGATATTCTGAGACCTTACGCTGGACTTCAGTGTCTGCATGATTCCTCTAACAACAATGGAATGAAATTAGTCAATCTGGCAGCTTCAAAAAACTTAAGAATTATGGGTAGCTACTTTCCTCGTAAAGACATCCATAAAATAAAATTGAAGTCACCCGACCAAGAGACTCAGAACCAAATAGATCACATACCTTCGGTTGCCAGACACAGAAGTGCTATACAGAATGTAAAATCTCAAAGAGGTGCAAAACAGTACCACACCATTACCTTGTGGTGATAACTATACAGGAGAGGATAGAAAACCATAACAGCAGGAGAAGAGAAGCAGACCAGAAAATAAATGCAGACCTACCGGAAGAGGACCACATTAATTTAAGATACACACTTGAAACTGGAAACAGGTTTGCTTCCGTAGAAGAAGACAAAGATGATGTTGAAACGTTTTGGTCGAAAACCAAGACATGTTTAAAAGATGCTGCAAGTGAGGTGCTGAAACCCATGGAGGAAAGGAGGAAGAACAGAGGATGATTTATGATAGGTGTAGGGATGCAGTCACCAAGAGAAAAGCAGCGAAACTGTTATGGATGACAAACGAACAAGATGAAAAGACAAGGTTGGGATTCAGGGAAGCAGATAGAGAAGCAAGATAAGTCCTTACAACAGAAATGCAAGAGGTTCATAAACAGTAAAATAAAACTGGCAGAAAAACATTGGACAGTAAGAAATACGAGAGACTTTACAGGTCAGGTTGTTTAAGAAAGGATACAATCCAAGGATTGATGTGGTCAGAGGTCAAGGAGAACAGATAACCACAGATGAAATGAAAGCTACAGAGGAATAGAAACACTACTTCTAAAATGTCCAGGATGTTGGAGTAAACACCTTGAGTGCTACAACAGAAAATGAAGAAGAAGAATCATATAGGGAAAACCGAGATACTTTACGATTGGGGCGTATGAACTACCAAGCATAGAAGAAGTAACAGCTACCATAAAACTGCTGAAGAGGGGGAAGGCACCAGGAACAGGTGGCAGACCTGCAGAGATGGTAGAGGAGGCAAGAGCTATTCTACAAATGAGACTATACCACTTAATCTGCTTAATTTGGAAGAAGGAAAGGATCCCAGTAGACTGGAAAGAGTCAGTCAGCTGCCCTATACTAAAGAAGAGACCCAATGAGATATTAGCCACTATGGAGGAACCACGCTACTATGCACGGCTTATAAGACCTTGAGCGATTAAAACCACATGTTGAAAAATTACTGGGATTCGAACAAGCAGGTTTCAGAAAGGGAAAGTTAACGTACAATACGCGAATTCCGCAAAAATGTTCACTGTCTTTTTGTGGACTTCCAAAAAGCATATGATAGTGTGAATAGAAAAGCAACATGGCAAGAACTCGAAATGGCTCAAGTTCCCAGAAAATTCATAAAACCAACACAGATATGCACCCAGGTGACAACATGCCTGGTGAAAGTAAATGGAAACATATCAAAGAAGATAAAGATGCAGACTGGAGTGAGACAAGGAGACTGCCTGTCCCCTCTTCTGATTAACCCGGTAGTGGGGAGAGCCCTGAGACAGGTAGCAAGCCTAGCGACAGGAATACAGCTGGAAAGAGCGATCAACACCTTGGCCTATGCGGACGATGCAGTTTTAATAGCAGAGTAAGAGCAAGACCTTGTTCAGCTGACAGGAACATTAATGGAACAGACAGTGAGAGCAGGCCCGAAGTTGAATATGGATAAGACAAAATACCTCTTAGTTGGTAGAGAAAATTATGATAGACCCCTGAAGGTAGAGGACAAAGTCTTTGAAAGGGTAAGAGACTTTAAATATATTGGGGCTGTTCTCAATGAAAGGAAAGAGATAGACCAGGAAATTACCGCACGAATACAAGTAGGAAACAGGTCAAGCTTTGCTCTGGGAAAGCTGTTAAAGTCCCGGCATCTATCAAGCACCTCAAAGACCAAGATCTACAAGGACAGTAATACAACATGTATTCTTAAATGTAGCAGTGACCTGGCCCATCACCCAAAATATGGAAAGAAGTCTCCTGAAATTTGAAAATGGCATACTCAGATTTTTGGGCCAGTGAAGGCTGCAGATGAATGGAGGAAAAGAAAGAATTGTGAATTGCAGGAGCTATACAAGTCGATGGACATGGTGGCAGTGATCAAAGAAGTAAGACTGAAGTGGTATGAACACTTAATGCGTCGACAAGGACAGATCACCAGGCAGGCAGTGGAAGAAGATATTAAAGGCAAAAGACTACGGGGAAGACCACGACTCCAATGGATTGATCAGCTCAGAGAGGATATGAGTATGCTGAGGCTGTATGAAGAACAACACATGGACCGAGGACGCTGGAGGAGGCTGATTGATGAGGCCAAAGACCGACTGCGGTTTGTGTGGGCAACCCAGTAAGAAGCATACCAGTTTCTTGGCACTTCAGCTTATAAAAGGGGCAATTAAATGAAAATCAAACACAAAATAAGTAAAATTTTACTATTTCAAAATTAGTCGCAAAATTGTTAATACATTTATCTCACTGAGAGACAAACCTGTTAACCACCTTCGTGAAAAATGTTTTGGATTGCCTGTGGTACCATGACTGTACCCAGGTGTGCACATCTCCGCGCGAAGCAAATCACGTGTCAGAAACGTCATTCTTCAGAGCTACAAAACTTTGGTACTCTCATGGAGAGAGATCGGGACTGTGTGGAGGATGTGAAAGGGCTTCCTAGAGAAACATGTGCATCGTATTCGAAGCAAGGTTAGCAACATGCGGGCCGCCATTATCCTACAACAGAGTTTCTCAGCGTTTTGACTTGATGACGCAATTAAAATTGGCGAAGTGTGTACAGACTTTTGTGTGCTGATTGCGGTGCCTGTTCCAGAAAGTCAAAGGAAAAGGTACTGATGACTTTTGTCGCTGGGAGGCCCTTGCATGTCTTCCATACAGTCCTCATTTCTCGCCGTACGACTTCCTTAATTTTGGAGCCCTGAAGAAATTCGTTCGTGGTTGCCGACACTTGCATCGGAGGAAGAGATTAACGTCCGACCCTAGAATTTAGAACCACTTAACCCTAACTAACCTAAAGACATAACACACACCCATGCCCGAGGTGGAAATCAAACCAGCGACAGTAGCTGTCGTGCGGTTCCGGACTGAAGCGCCTAGAACCGTTAGGCCGCAACGGCCGGAAATAATAAATAGTGTTCTTACATTTTTCCCGTCTGTTTCGTTTCCTTTCGAGTATCTTGTTGTATCTGTGCTCTTGTCTTAGAATTTAAGTAAATATAACACAGCACTTGCTCTTTTCAGTCAGCATTTTTCCCGCCGACGATTTTAACTATTAATTGCCGTTTACAGAAACAAATTGAAATTTAATCAAGACACGATTAATGTGGTTTTGGAACTAGATGTGAACTAATAGATTTGCAGGTGATGAACGAAATTATACAGCAAAGGAATTGCTTGAGTTACCGCTATTCTAGAATGTATAGATTTTGATACAGGTGTCACCCCGGAGAATATAATAACAACAAGGTTAAAAAATGACAAATACAGCCAACCAGTAATTTTACCGAACGAAAATTGCCCTCTGATAAGCTGATTCTGACTTAACAATAACAGAATAAATAAAAACCGTAATATTGTAATATGTATGGTGATTTTTTTTCTTCCGTGTACGAACCAAATATTCTTCAGAAATAAAAAGAACCGAAAGTGGTTTGGCACATGAAGACAAAAGATGGTATTTAGATGTATAGACACATCACTTCTACAAATATGTAATAAGAATAATAGTGATGATACAGAACCAGTTAATGAACACCAGGAAACGTGAAAAAGATGAAAATCGCAAGCAAGTAATATTGCAATTGACTGGTGCAAACCAACAATGTTAGTACGTCAATAATTCATTAAATACGCAACTGCGCTAGTATTAGTTTCAACTGATTCAATAAATGCATAATTGTAAGATGTTAAGTTATGATATCGACAGGCGTGTTTTTGTATGGATGAGAGGAAACTGATATACTTCGCGAACCGTTTCATACAAATACTAAGGTAGTAAACTCAACTGAAGGCACTGCTGGATTAGCGGGACCTTGGGGAAATAGGACTCAGGTTTAACGCAATGATATCGGGCTGAGATATCTGGCGGGGCGACTTGGCGCGGTTAACAGCAGAGTCTAATGGTTATAAATCTTGTTTAGTGCTGGCGAATTATCTGTGGCACGTAATGGCGAAGTAAGTTCGGGAAGTGGAGAGCTGGCGACGTTCAAACCTTGTTACCCAAGTTCTGCAGCGCTCAAGGCGCGAACGCAAGTTATTGTAGTTAGGACACTTACCGGGTAATATTCCCGTCGCCAGAACCGTGGACCCTTGACTACTTGGGACTCTGACGCGAGCGTTTCATTCATTCTCAATAGGAAAGGTATGCACGTAAAATCATGGAAAGCAATTAATGACAGCTTTCTTTACACTCTCATCCACCTTGCTCTCACTACTCTCTTTGTAAGGAAAAGAATATTTGCGTATTGTTAGCAATTGTTAGCAAGAGGTGAGTCCGCATATTCGCTCTCTCCTGAGCATTAATAATGGAATTCAACTCTTAAAGGTACCTTCCTTGATTTGTATTTTCTGTATACTGAGTCAGTCCTTCCGACAATCATTCCGTTTCCCATTTCTTCACAGTTTTCTTATAGCCATTTTGCTTTAACTTACTGCTCTCCCTATGTATGTTATTCCTAAGTGACCTGCAAGTCTATATTACTGACTTTCCCTAAATGTTCTTGTAGTTCCTTCTTTCGTCGATTAGCTGAAGTATTCCTTTTCTTACTTGTGATACCACCAGTGTTGCTTTCCTCGTACGTATGTTTTCTCTCAAACTTCTGTGTTTACTCTCTTTAGAGATGTCCATATCGCTTCAACCTATGAGCTATTCATTATCGCTCTATCTAGAGCCTCAGAGAAATTCAAGCGTATTTCTTCATTTCTTAGTACTTCCACATCCCAGTTCTTTGCGCAGAGATTCTTCCACAATAGCCTCTTAAAATTAAGGCTACTCTTCATCACTGCCAAATTGTGATCTGAGTCTACATCTGTATCTGGGTACCCTTAAAGTCCTGTATCTGATTTCGGAATTTCTGTCTCATCATGATGCAATCTCGCTGACATATACCCGAATCTCTTGGTCTTCCCAAGTTAACCTCCTTCACCTGCGAATTTTGAACGGAGTATTCGCTGTTACTAGCTGAAATTTATTGCAGAACTCAGTCTTTCTCTTCTCTCATTCCTAATACAAAATCCATGCAGACTTGAATTTTCATTCGGTAAAATCCATATTCTCCCATAACCCTCTCTATTATTCCTTCCACTACAACCGCATTCCAGTCCCCCCCCCCCCCCCCCCCCATGGCTATTGGAACTTCTTCTCCCTTTACGTACTGAATTACCCGTTTAATATCCTCAAACACTTTCTCTGTCTCTTCAACGGCTGCCTAGGACGTCGGGATGTATTCCTCCCCAGTAATTGAATTATGTACGTGCTTTCTGCCATTTTAACTGAATTGGAGGCGATTCGTTTGGACATTCTATGACCTCTCGTTCATTAGCTGTTCACTGATTTAAAGGTGACCCTTGTTTTTCTATACGTAGGCCGACAGTCTTTTGTAAAATATGTTATATGCGCGTAACTGGCCACTAAGATGACTTTTTCTGTGGAACTAAAGATACTCAAAAATAATTTATCATAAAACTCAAGATAGCAAATTCAATGAAATGGCTCAATGAATGCTCGATATAGAGAAGTCTCATTCCACCGATGTCTAACCGGATACTTTTCATTGAATACGTTACATTTTAACAATACATTAAAAATTCAGTAGTAGCACGGAAGGAAACACTTCTTGCGATGTGTTTTTTAACGAATTTGTGACACATGGTGATGGCTGGGTCATCATTTTGACCCGGAAAACGAGAGAGCATCAGTGGAGTTCCGCCACAAAGGATCTCCGATGCCAAGAAATTTCAAGGCGATAACACCAGCAGCCAGAGTCATACTCCCAATATTCTGGTACGTTCAGGCTGTGTGGCGTTTGGAATTCATGCGAGCCCCCCAGGTAACTGAATGAACGAATTGGAAGAGTTCATCCTCCCATGAGCACCATCTCCTTCAGCAGGACAATGTCAGAACAAGCAGGAGCCCTGCGACATCCGCAACAATCCGATAACGTGGGTTCGTTGTCATCGGTCCTCCTCGATACAGTCCCGACTTGGCCCCAGGCCATTTTCATCTGATTCCAAATCTTAGGGAAAGCGTTCCAGGAACAGTGATGTAGCAGTACGAACAGGGAAGGTTGTGGCTCTGTCCACATAATAAAACATTCTATAATGACGTTATCAACAAAGTGTTTTTTCGTTGCAAGAAATTTGTTCATCGCCAGAGTGACTAGGTTGAGAAGTACACTCCTGGAAATTAAAATAAGAACACCGTGAATTCATTGTCCCAGGAAGGGGAAACTTTATTGATACATTCCTGGGGTCACATACATCACATGATCACACTGACAGAACCACAGGCACATAGACACAGGCAACAGAGCATGCACAATGTCGGCACTAGTACAGTGTATATCCACCTTTCGCAGCAATGCAGACTGCTATTCTCCCATGGAGACGATCGTAGAGATGCTGGATGTAGTCCTGTGGAACGGCTTGCCATGCCATTTCCACCTGGCGCCTCAGCTGGACCAGCGTTCGTGCTGGACGTGCAGACCGCGTGAGACGACGCTTCATCCAGTCCCAAACATGCTCAATGGGGGACAAATCCGGAGATCTGGCTGGCCAGGGTAGTTGACTTACACCTTCTAGAGCACTTTGGGTCGCACGGGATACATACGGACGTGCATTGTCCTGTTGGAACAGTAAGTTCCCTTGCCGGTCTAGGAATGGTAGAACGATCGGTTCGATGACGGTTTGGATGTACCGAGCACTATTCAGTGTCCCCTCGACGATCACCAGAGGTGTACTGCCAGTGTAGGAGATCGCTCCCCACACCATGATGACGGGTGTCGGCCCTGTGTGCCTCGGTCGTATGCAGTCCTGATTGTGGCGCTCACCTGCACGGCGCCAAACACGCATACGACCATCATTGGCACCAAGGCAGAAGCGACTCTCATCGCTGAAGACGACACGTCTCCATTCGTCCCTCCATTCACGCCTGTCACGACACCACTGGAGGTGGGCTGCACGATGTTGGGGCGTAAGCGGAAGACGGCCTAACCGTGTGCGGGACCGTAGCCCAGCTTCATGGAGACGGTTGCGAATGGTCCTCGCCGATACCCCAGGAGCAACAGTGTCCCTAATTTGCTGGGAAGTGGCGGTGCGGTCCCCTACGGCACTGCGTAGGATCCTACGGTCTTGGCGTGCATCCGTGCGTCGCTGCGGTCCGGTCCCAGGTCGACGGGCACGTGCACCTTCCGCTGACCGCTGGCGACAACATCGATGTACTGTGGAGACCTCACGCCCCACGTGTTGAGCAACTCGGCGTTACGTCCACCCGGCCTCCCGCATGCCCACTATACGCCCTCGCTCAAAGTCCGTCAACTGCACATACGGTTCACGTCCACGCTGTCACGGCGTGCTACCAGTGTTAAAGACTGCCATGGAGCTCCGTATGCCACGGCCCACTGGCTGACACTGACGGCGGCGGTGCACAAATGCTGCGCAGCTAGCGCCATTCGACGGCCAACACCACGGTTCCTGGTGTGTCCGCTATGCCGTGCGTGTGATCATTGCTTGTACAGCCCTCTCGCAGTGTCTGGAGCAAGTATGGTGGGTCTGACACACCGGTGTCAATGTGTGGTTTTTTCCATTTCCAGGAGTGTATGTAGAAGAGCAAAAATGTAAAATGTTACTACATTTCTGTATATTTTAAAATCTTTAAAAGTTCTCTCTAGAAAAATCGCAGACATTACTTTTCAGCACATCCATATGCCATTAGTTGTGTTATTTATGATTTATATCTTGTACCATTTCTGTTGACTTACTCATACTGAAGCACAGAAAATATTGTCAGTATCTTTATATTCATGAAAAAAGTAACGAGCGTTTTTCATTGAGTTTTCAAATTCAGACCCTCCTTTTCATTTGTCCTATTTAATGCTCTGGTCCATAAACATCCACCATGATACTAATACTCGAAATCTCGAATATCTGGCTTGTCCATCTTACTTCAAGGAACGGAACACAGGAGAATGCTTCATTATATCTGTTCTTATTGGCACTTAAGAGGGTTCCTCCTTCATCCCCTACGTATCTATATCTTCCGCATTTAGCCATACATGCTAATGACTCTCCAAAGTGAAGTTACGAAGAGTAAAATTTGATTAGTGCTATAAGCATATCGATATATTAACATGAATTAGAGAACAAATATGATATGATGAAACGGAAAATGTAAAATAAATAATAAAATAGGAATGGGCAAGAGGGCGGCGGTGCTTCTGAACTCGGTCCTATGAAATAACAAAGTAACAAAAGGGACCAGACTAGTGATGCAGATTTCAGTTGTTGAAAGTAACGCTATGTACGGAGCAGAAAAATGGGTAGTAAACAAGTTTCAGGGCGACATGTTTCTTGCACCATTGTTGGATTTTCACTGGTGACGTCGTGGTACCTCCAAGCTGGAACGTATGCGAAATACTAACATAAAGAGAGGATATAGTGGCGATAACTCAGTAATAGGTGTTTGATGGACAAAACGTCTGACGTGGTATGGCCGTATGAAAAGATGGGCATCAGCCGATTGCAAAAGAAAGCGTGGCAGTGGACCCAGGGGGAAAGAAGCGGACGTGGCCGAACTAGGAGGAGCTGGAATCGGGAGGTTCGGGACGCTATGGGTGCCAGAAGACTACAAGTAGACTGGCATGATCGAAGGAAATGGAATAGGGGAACCGAAAAGGGGCCCCAGGCATAGAATAATCACCATAAAAAGATGACAATGAGAGAAAAAATTCCACAAAAATTAAGACTGGAATGCCAGTATTCTGAAATTCAGCTCTCTCTGAACAACGATCAAATTTCAGTGAACATAGATATATGTGTGTACCATGCATATGTCCTGCCACTAACAATTTTAGCTGCAATGATACTGGTAAACGCGAGTGCCCGAAGTATAACATCTACCATCGATAATTTGAAGTAACAGAATGAAAGGGATGATTTGAACTGAGGTGATCAGAACAAACTCATAGTAAGAAATGCTCTCAGACGCCCGAGTGAAACGTACTGGGCGACTAACAATGTAGAAACATCATTGAAACCTCTGGAAGAAATGAAACCACGTTGGTTAAAAATACGGAAACACCGCTAAAAGTCCATGCTTGGACTAATTACAAATGCTAATAAAGCCCGCAGGTCTTGCTGTTGTATTAGGCCAGGAACGGCACCAGAAATATCCTCAGTAGCTAGTGTCAATCGGGTCATATTAGTGCTTTGAGTAGTTCGGAATGCATTATGCCGGTATTATTTTATTTCGAACGTCAGCAAACTGTTGGTGATCGTATGATGGTTTCTTCCGTAACCATCTTGGTCGAAATGTCTGTTGTTTCAAGAGCCACAGTATGGAAGATTTATACTAAATACATGGAAAGTGGAGAAACGTCATCTTGTAAGACACAACGCGGACGAATGTGTGCGTCAAGTTGTCGCAACGAACGATCGTTGAAGAGGATTGTGATGAAAAATGAGGATGACACTGAAAAAGTCACGACAGAACTTAATGTCGTATTCGCGAACAGTGACTGCCAGAAAACACAACGATGGGGGCTCCATAAGCAGGGGGATTTCAGGGCTAGCTGGAATTTCAAAACCACTCGTCACAAAATGTGGTGCCGAACCAATAAAACTTATGGAGCAAAGTAAGAATGTCATTGGGCCGGATGAGTTCCATTTCTATCCGAGTTTACGTCCCAAGATATAGCGGAAGTTGGGCTATGATTTCGGCAGCCATATCGTGGCATTCCAAGTGCCTTATAATTCCTCTGCCATGTTGCGTTACCGCCAACATCATGTAACCATTTTCGTGATCACGTCCATCTCCGTCCCACGATGCTATGTGTGTGCCCCCATTAGGAATGTGTTCAAATTCAATATTATCGCGGTTAACACAGTTCGCGTGACTCAAGACTGCTTTTGTGACCACGGGGATGAGTTTCCTGAATTGTTGCACATCCTGTGGCTACCACAGGCAGGAGATCTCAGTGTTATTGAACCACTATTTGACAGAAAGAATGGGATATGATTCCCTTTGAAACCATACAGGACACTTGTTTTGTCTATTTGGAGGCGACTTGAAGGTATTTTGAATGCTAACATGTTTCCTACACCGTATTAGGTATGGTAATGTGTTTCTGGTGTTTGCATACACCTTTTTGACACTTTATATACATTTATTATTTTCCACCAAGATGTTCTGTTGGGAAATAGAATGCGTCATCTCATGGGGCTTTAATTGTACTAATATTCTGACATCGTTAAGTAGTGAAATACACCTACCAGATTCCACGCTTCGAGCGTCCAATTGCACTTCACCTACGCCAATACTCTATTACGTACACGTGTACGTCTGTGGCTTCTTTATTCAGAAGCGATGATGGGCTTCTGGATGGAATGGTTGATCATCTGTTGTTGTTGTTGTTGTTGTTCAACATTAACGTGGCGTATGATTAATTACAATCTGAGTAGTCCACATCCCGTTACCCACTAAGTCTCTGCCTAATTGTCTTTGAATGGAGGTACTCAGTTATACGATCTCGGAAAGGTAGCATGTGATATAGACAATCGACGAAGTCACAGAGATGGAACAAAACGTATTACTTGGCGGCAATGGTGAAGAGAATAAGTAACGTCCACCTTAAGTGAATTAGCACAACATAAATGTGATTGGTCTGGCAGGACATTTGCATGCACCTTTCGATTCGAACCTTATGCCTTACATACTACTCACTTACTCAGAGACAGCGCTAGCTAAGGAAACCAACGATCGTGAGAATAATAGTTTGAGATGCAGTAAAAGTCTCCAAAAACAGCTGCAGTATCAACAGGTGAAGTCCCAGCATTATTGCCTCTAACCATCAGGGGTGTTGTGTGCGACTGAGTCGCGCGGGAAGATAAATAAGTCACAGGGGAGACATCAGCAGCACAGTAAACAGAAATGTTTTGCTTCTGGAGGCAACAGTCTTACCGCAGTAGATACACTGGTTCTCGAGAAGTTAAGCGCTGTCGGGCTGTGGCCGGCAGCTGGTTGGGTGACCATCCGGGCCACCATGTGCTGTTGCCATTTTTCGGGGTGCACTCAGCCTCGTGACGCCAATTGAGGAGCTACTCGACCGAACGGTAGCGGCTCCAGTCCAAGAAAACCATCATAACGACCGGGAGAGTGGTGTGCTGTCCAGATGCCCCTCCTAAGCACATCCTCAGCTGAGGATGACGCGGCGGTCGGATGGTCTCGATGGGCCACTTGTGACCGACAACGGAGTGCTTCTTCGCTTCTGTCGTCATGGGAAACATTTCATCCGTCCAGCGGGCAGGACTTGTTTAATGACACAACCTACCAAGGGCTTACCTGCATTATGAAGAAACCACAAGACGTCCTATTGTATTTTACAAATTACGTTTTGCATATCTTTCATCTCACATGCTACAGGTATTCAGAAACTTTCTCCCAACTAACGAGATGCCAGATAACAGTGTTGCCAGATTGTCAATTTTTACGTCCTGCAGTATCTCTGTAACACTGTTGTTCGAACCTACCAGTAAAAATTCTAGCAGCCTGCATCGGAACTGCTTCGATATCTTCCTGTAATCCGACGTCCTACGGATCCAAAACACTCGATGAGAACTCAAGAAGCGTTCGCACCAGCGTCCCGTATGTGGTCTCCTTTACAGGTGAACCACTTTTTCCTAAACTTCTCCTAATAACCAAAGTCGACCATTCGCCTTTTCTGCCATAATTCTCGCATGCTTGTTCCATTTCACATCGCTTTGCAACGTTACGACCAGATATTTAAGCGATTTGACTACTTAAAGCAGGACACTAGTAAAACTATATCTGGACATTACAAGTTTGCTCTTCCTACTCATCTACGTTACCTTACATACTTAGAGCTAGCTGCCATTCATCACACCAACAAGATATTTCGTCTAAATCTTGTGTCTTCCTACACCCAATAAACTTTCACAACTTCCGTACACCGCAGCATCATCAGCCAACAACCGCAGATTCAAATGGTTCAAATGGCTCTGAGAACTATGGGACTTAACTTCTGAGGGCATCAGTCACTTAGAACTACTTAAACCTAACTAACCTAAGGACATCACACACATCCATGCCCGAGGCAGCATTTGAACCTGCGACCGTAGCGGTCGCGCGGTTCCAAACGGTAGCGCCTAGAACTGCTCTGCCACCCCGGCCGGCAACCGCAGATTCCTACCCACTCTACCCGCCAAATGATTTACGTAAATAGAGAACAACACAGCGGTCCTATCACACCTCCCTGAGGCACTGCTGACGATACCCTTGTCTCTGATAAACTTTCGCCGTCGAGGACAACATACTGGGTTCTATTACTTAAGAAGTCTTCGATCGATTTACATATCTGTGAATCTATTCCGTATGCTAGTCCCTTTGTTGACAGTCCGCAGTGAGGTACTGTCTTCAACATTTTTCTGAAATTTGGAAGTCTGGAATCTACCTGTTGCCCTTCATACACAGTTCTCAATATACCATGTGAGGTAAGGGCAAGCTGAGTTTCTCACGAGCGATGCTTCCTAAAACCATGCTCCTTCATGACCATAAGCGTATCAGACTCAAGAAATTTTATTATATCAGACCTGAGAATGTGTTCTCGACAAACCGGAGTTAGGGATATTGGTATGTAATTTTGGGGCTCGGTTCTTTTACCTTCGATGGCACCCGCCCACCTTCACAGGGAATTTTAAAAATGCATTTGTAAAGGCGTCTGCAGCATGCTAAGCCGCTGCTCTTTCACAGCTAAGAGACTGCTGCCTGATAGTAGGCCGCCTGGAGTCACCTGACCTTCCTTTCCACCCACTAAAATCTTCAGTTCTCCGGTTACTGAGAGACTGGAAGGCCACTAAACGCCAGCCACTACGATACATGAACTGCGGCGTGGAGTTCAAGTAGAATGCAGTATCTACACTACTGGCGATTAAAATTGCTACGCCACGAAGATGAAGTGCTACAGGGGTGAAATTTAAGCGACAGAAAGACGATGCTGTGATATACAAATGATTAAGATTTTAGAGTATTCACACAAGGTTGGCGCCAGATGCGACACTACAACGTGCTGGCATGAGGAAAGTTTCCAACCGATTTCTCATACACAAACAGAAAGTTGACTGGCGCTGCCTGGTGACACGTTGTTGTTATGCCTCATGTAAGGAGTAAAAATGCGTACCATCACGTTTCCGACTTTGATAAAGGTCGGATTGCAGCCAATCGCAATTGCGGTTTATCGTATTGCGACATTGCTGCTCTCGTTGGTCGAGATCCAATGACTGTTAGCAGAATACGTAATCGTTGGGTTTTGGGGGGTAACACGGAACGCCGTGCTGGTTCCCAGCGGCCTGGTATCACTAGCAGACGAGATGACAGGCAGCGACATCTCGATCCCTGAGTCAAGACATGGGGACGTTTGCAAGACAACAACCATCTGCACGAACAGTTCGACGACGTTTGCAGCAGCTTCGACAATCAGCTCGGAGACCATGGCTGCGGTTACCCTTGACGCTGCATCACAGACAGGAGCGCCTGCGTTGGTGTAGTCAACGACGAACGTCGGTGCAGGAACGGCAAAACGTCATTTGTCGGATGAATCCAGGTCCTGTTTGCAGCATCATGATGGTCGCATCGCGATGAACGCACATTGGAAACGTGTATTCGTCATCGCCATATTGGCGTATCACCCGGCGTGATGGTATGGGGTGCGATTGGTTACATGTCTCGGTCACCTCTTGTTCGCATTGACGGCACTTTGAACAGTCGACGTTACATTTCAGATGTGTTACGTCCTGTGGCTCTACCCTTCATTCGATCCCGGCGAAACCGTACATTTCAGAAGGGTAATCCACTACCGCATGTTGCAGGTACTTTACGGGCTTTTCAGGATACAGAAAATGTTCCACGGCTGCCCTGCCCAGCACATTCTCCAGATCTCTCACCAACTGAAAACGTCTGGTAAACAGTGGCCGAGCAACTGGCTCGTCACAATACGCCAGTCACTACTCTTGATGAACCGTGGTATCGTGTTGAAGCTGCATGGGCAGCTGTTCTTTTACACGCCATACAAGCTCTGTCTGACTTAATGCCCAGGCGTATCAAGGCCGTTATTACGGCCAGAGGTGGTTGTTCCGTGTAATGATTTCTCAGGATCTATGCACACAAATTGCTTCAAAATGTAATCACATGTCAGTTCTAGTATAATATATTTGTCCAATGAATACCTGTTTACCATCTGCATTTCTTCTTGGTGTAGCAATTTTAATGGCCAGCAGTGTATAAGCATAGCTAGACCTAATGTAAAGCCGAGCTAGAGCTATTCTTACTTCGAGGGGTGGCGGCTCCTAATACTCCTGAATCAACTACTACAGTAATCATGCGCTCTTCCTATTATACCAAACAGTAAGTAAAACTTGGTTAACTGGCATCCTTCCTGCAATTTCAGTGTGAATGGGCTGCATTATACTTCAAGGAGTTGCACTGCCTGCCGAAAAGCGTGAAGCATTGAATGTTAGAAGCCGAAAATTGACGACACCTGGGGAAGCTATATCTGAAATTTGAAGTTCTATAGCGCATTTAATGTTAATTCTAAGTTTTTGAGGCCCCACATCTTATGAGCGTAAGTAGATATTCTCCGCAGAAAGTGGTGCAGAAACGAGGTTATGACCCCGCCCTTATCGCCCGCCTGCGGCACGCGCTGCGCGAGCTGATAGTTGCTTAAACATTAACGTCACGGGAGGAAGAGGCCATTTGTAACTGCGCGCAGCCGCGCCGAGTAAACAGCGCGCCGGGCGCAGCTCGTTAGGGGCGGCTGTTTGCCGCTGCGCGCCGTGTTGACCTAGGCGCCGCAAATGGCAGGTGCCGACTTGTTTACGCGTCTGTTCGCCAGGGGCGCTGCTGCCACTGCTGCTCAGCGGACACGGCACCCCTTCCCTGGCTCACGCTCCCAGGAGCGTCAGTTGTGGCACATCATTTCTCGTTTGAAACCAGTAGCTGCGGCTTTGCGCCTCAGAGCTTTCTGAAGGAACTATTTGTCTTAGAATGGTCTGATAGTGCATAATTTCGGGCCATTAGGTATTGTCTCCACCCTTTGTGAAATTTATCTACGAAACAATGCAGGTGTCGTAGTGACATAGTGTTATAAAAGGTACTGTGACTGCTGAGGTGCTTTCAGCATGCCTCTAGCAATTCCACTCGTCATCGCTGCTGGCAAAATGAGGATGTGAGCTACCTGTAAATGCTAGACGCTTCACATGGGCATGTAAGTTGGACACACACCTACTTCAGGGGCATGTCACGAATGTCCTGTCCACTTACCTTGCTACTTCACTCAGACTGCCTCTCATGCAGTGAATATCGCATCATCATTGTCATCAGTGAGCCTCGCAGAGGAAGCTTTTATGTGATTTTTAGTGTAAGGTAAGCTACTTACATTATTCTCGTTACTTCATTCATATATAAATACTTTTTTTACAACTTTACGCATGGCGTTGTATAGAACGGTGAGGAGAGACGGGCACCGCGTGATGCGGCATTTGTCGTTATAGGAAAACTGCACAAGAGAAGAAGTGATTGGCGAACAGGTTAAATCAGTAAACATAAGATATATTTCTCCAAGCGAACGAAGACTCAGTACAAATATCTCAGTTATCTTAGTATCAATAGGGAAGGTTCTCACTCTACTGAGCACGAATTGTGGTATCGAAATTGCGACAAGTCAGAGAATGCATACCGTGTAGTGGCAAGGTGGATAAGAGCGTAAATGGGCTGGAGCCTGCCATCCTGTATCGTGGCAGCAGAGGGCGATTATACCATCATGCTCATAAATTAAGGTTAATTGCAGAATGTGGTGCCACACAACGTGGCACTACACAAAACTGGCGCTAATAACATACGCACTTAGTGAACACACTCGACACATATATTTAAGTCCACTGTATTGGTCATCAAGTTGCGAAAACCGTCCCGAAACACATGTGCTATAAAACGCTACTGTTTCCTGCGCATTTACCCCGACAGCAATATGGGAAATGATCACCATGCACACGTATACAGGCCGCACAATGGTTTGGCATACACTGGATCAGGTGATCGAGCAGCTGCTTGGGTATAGCCTCCCTTTCTTGCACCAGTGCCTGTCGGAGCTCCTGAAGTATCGTACGGGTTTGAAGACGTGCAGCGATACGTCGACCGAGAGCATCCAGGATGTGCTCGATGGGTTTTAGGTCTACAGAACAGGCAGGCCACTCCATCCGTCTGATATCTTCTGTTTCAAGGTACTCCTCCACGATGGTAGCTCGGGGGGGCCGTGCGTTATATCCTTCAGGAGGAAGTTGAGACCCAATGCACCCCTGAAAAGGGGGACATACTGGTGCAAAATGACGTCCCAATACACCTGACCTGTTACGGTTCCTCTGTCAAAGACATGCAGGGGTGTATGTGCACCAATCATAATCCCACCCAACACCATCAAACCATGTCCTCCGTACAGATCTCTTTGAAGGACATTAAGGGGTTATACCTGGTCCCTGGTTCACGCCAGATGAAAATCCAACGAGAATCAGTGTTCAGACTATATCTGGTCCTGTCCGTGAACATAACCTGGGACCAGTCGTCCAATGACCATGTACTGTGTTCTTGACACCAGGCCTTACGTGCTCTCCTGTGACCAGGGATCAGTGGAATGTACCTTGTAGGTCTCCCGGCGAATTAACAATGTCCGATCGGTCGTAGACAGTGTGTCTGGAGACAACTGTTCCAGTGTCTGCGGTAAGGTCCCAAGCAAGGCTGCCTGCCGTACTCCGTGGACGTCTGCGGGCTCTGATGGTAAGATATCGGGCTTCTTGTGATGTTGGACGTCCCGTACTGAAGCACCGGGACACGTTTCCTGTCTTCTGGAATCGTTGCCATAATCTTGAGATCACACTTTCTGGCTCAAGGAGGGCCAATGCCTGTTGTGTTTGGCCAGCTTCTAATTGCCCCATTTGTCTTCCCCTCATAACCTCATCCACATGTGTTCTTTGAGTCATTTTAACACATAGTCACCATTAGCACGTCTGAAAACGTCTGCACACTTACTCCCTACACCGTACTTACATCCACCAACAAACCTCTGCGTGATTTACGCCCGCAAACAGCTCACTAGAGCGTTGTTTCACCATGTATCAGCATTATCCTTAATTTATGAGAATGAGTGTAGTTCGGAGGCACTCTACCGCTATCAGCGTTGGGCAGAAACTTTCAATCCGTTGCGAACTGTGATACGCCAGTAGGTGGTACCGCTACGTGATCCACATATCGTATCACTGTCAAAGCAACGTCTTTTGGCCTACACGTACAGTTCCTTGCTGTTTGTTTGTTTCAATAGTTTCCACTGTGAGCAACAAATGCCGACATGACGTTCGATTGGGAAAAATGGCCACAGTACTAATCAGATGAAGTGACCAAGGTATTCACCCCCAGTAAGAGTTACTTCCACATATTACGCATAATGCTATAGATAACACTGACTTTTAAGACGTTTTACATAGAAAACTGTCAACCGTCATACGAGCCCTTTCTGAAGATTTTGAATTTATAAACCTACATTACTTAAAACCTTCTCTGTTCTGTTATATTTGGCCAATGCAAACATTCGGTTGAAAATCGTCTACTCTAGGCGCTTGGTATTATTTGAAATCCTGTGTAATCAAGATATACAAAAAACATGCACGAAAATCAAAACAACACACAACGCCTGTAATGGGATTGACTACATCACCACCTTAGTAGGGAAAAGTGGCCATTACCTAAGAACTTCAGGAATAAGCCTGTACACTGCGCCCCAGAATTAAAGGCCCACTTTTTCTAAACACATTAATTCCCACCCATCGTGACCCTTGAGTCTGAATTTCGTTTCAAAGGTTGTGCACAACATGCAGAACACGTGGTACCCTGCGACTTCACCCTCAGGCTGGATGTCGCTTCAAACAGCTATGTTGCGAGTAAAGGGCCACAGCTGAGCATTGTAGTAAACCCAAATTGGTGACTCGGCTGATGTAAATCCTACGAAACCCATCTGGGTCACTATCGGACGCCACTGCCGCGTACTCAAATCAGCGGCCGTTATTTACATACCTACGCGTGGACATCTAATGCCACATACCTCCACAAAACTTCCAACAAACTGTTGTATCCCTGATACGCAGAATCAGTGATGTATTTCGTTCCAGAGACGGACAAACAGGCTATTAAGCAGGTGGTCATAATATTTTCGCTCATCAGTGCGTACAGAACCTATCCAAATAAATAAAGGAATGAGAGAAGGCTGTTGTTTATTGCCTGCTCTGTTTAACATTCACGTGTACGATGCAGTGCTCAGATGAAATTTAAGGATGAACATTTAGGTATAACTAAACATTATGTTGACGGACATCGTATTCGCCTTTGACTGTAGAGGTAATTTATTTTACAATCGCAGTTTCAGCCGTTGGACCATTTTCCGGGTGGTACTGATAAAATTTTGCTTCAACAGATGTCAGACTTTAACATCCTGCTTTAAAATCTGACACGTGCAGAAGCAAAATCTTTTGCAGTACCACTTGATAATCGCTCAAAGCTCGAAATTGCAACTGTAAAAGAAATAAATTCTACAATCAACGGCGAGTATGATAACCCTTAAAAATTCTACACTCCTGGAAATGGAAAAAAGAACACATTTACACCGGTGTGTCAGACCCACCATACTTGCTCCGGACACTGCGAGAGGGCTGTACAAGCAATGATCACACGCACGGCACAGCTGACACACCAGGAACCGCGGTGTTGGCCGTCGAATGGCGCTAGCTGCGCAGCATTTGTGCACCGCCGCCGTCAGTGTCAGCCAGTTTGCCGTGGCATACGGAGCTCCATCGTAGTCTTTAACACTGGTAGCACGCCGCGACAGCGTGGACGTGAACCGTATGTGCAGTTGACGGACTTTGAGCGAGGGCGTATAGTGGGCATGCGGAAGGCCGGGTGGACGTAACGCCGAATTGCTCAACACGTGGGGCGTGAGGTCTCCACAGTACATTGATGTTGTCGCCAGTGGTCGGTGGAAGGTGCACGTGCCCGTCGACCTGGAACCGGACCGAAGCGACGCACGGATGCACGCCAAGACCGTAGGATCCTACGCAGTGCCGTAGGGGACCGCACCACCACTTCCCAGCAAATTAGGGACACTGTTGCTCCTGGGGTATCGGCGAGGACCATTCGCAACCGTCTCCATGAAGCTGGGCTACGGTCCCGCACACCGTTAGGCCGTCTTCCGCTCACGCCCCAACATCGTGCAGCCCGCCTCCAGTGGTGTCGCGACAGGCGTGAATGGAGGGACGAATGGAGACGTGTCGTCTTCAGCGATGAGAGTCGCTTCTGCCTTGGTGCCAATGATGGTCGTATGCGTGTTTCGCGCCGTGCAGGTGAGCGCCACAATCAGGACTGCATACGACCGAGGCACACACGGCCAACACCCGGCATCATGGTGTGGGGAGCGATCTCCTACACTGGCCGTACACCTCTGGTGATCGTCGAGGGGACACTGAATAGTGCACGGTACATCCAAACCGTCATCGAACCCATCGTTCTACCATTCCTAGACCGGCAAGGGAACTTGCTGTTCCAACAGGACAATGCACGTCCGCATGTATCCCGTGCCACCCAACGTGCTCTAGAACGTGTAAGTCAACTACCCTGGCCAGCAAGATCTCCGGATCTGTCCCCCATTGAGCATGTTTGGGACTGGATGAAGCGTCGTCTCACGCGGTCTGCACGTCCAGCACGAACGCTGGTCCAACTGAGGCGCCAGGTGGAAATGGCATGGGGCAAGCCGTTCCACAGGACTACATCCAGTATCTCTACGATCGTCTCCATGGGAGAATAGCAGCCTGCATTGCTGCGAAAGGTGGATATACACTATACTAGTGCCGACATTGTGCATGGTCTGTTGCCTGTGTCTATGTGCCTGTGGTTCTGTCAGTGTGATCATGTGATGTATCTGACCCCAGGAATGTGTCAATAAAGTTTCCCCTTCCTGGGACAATGAATTCACAGTGTTCTTATTTCAATTGCCAGGAGTGTACATTAGGTAAGAACCCCGGGCATGAGAACTTAAATAATATGGTAAAGCTAAAATTGCTCCTATGTGTTCATGGGGTTTCACTCCTTTTTAATTTTCATGAGAAGGCGGTTTATAAAGGGGAATTTATGAACTGAATAAAATAGGTAAAGGATATAAATCCAAGCCAATAATTTTTTTGAGGGTAATATGCTGTGATAACTGAGATACTCGATGATTGAAACGCAATAGAACAGGCAAAACGTATTAATTATCTTGGGTATAAAATACCATCTAAATACGAAGATGATACGTAAATTTCGTTAAAATAATTTGGAAGTATGTCCAGAAACAAGACTGAAATTTTATAAAACAGTGGCATTGCCAATCCAATCATATGAATGTGAATCGTGGGTACTGAAGAAAAGACAAGAACAACAAACACAAGGAGTAGAAATGTGATTTGGTAGAGCAGTGGAGGGTAGTAAAACAACAGATAAAATGCGAAATGACGATATTCGGAAGGAGTTGAAAATATGGATTGTTAAAGAAAAACTGGGTGAAAACAGACAGAATTGAAAGGAAGATCTAGAACGAATAGATACAGAGAGACTAAAACGTCAAATAAATAACATTAAAACAAAAGGAAAATAGATTCTAGAAAACCGAGAAAGAGATGGGAAACGTAACAGCCCACAACTGTCCTATTACGGAAGGAACAGAAGAAGAAGATTTTCAATGAAAAATTTATCACAATTACGGAGTCCGATTTGGGATCTTCTCATTGTTATGACAGTGCTAATGCTATTCCCCTTCACAAAGATCCCCGCTATTAGCTTAATCAGTGTTCAAAGTGACTACTTGATTCTCACCTGCAAGTAATAGGGGGGTTCCAAGGCAGCACTATACATCATCGCCTTCACTGGGTGAGAATTGTAACACAACAGGATCCATCGACAGTGGTAATCTGGGTAATAGTGTGGTACGGACCGTTTCTCCTTAAATAGTGAAGGAAAGTTACATTAGAATGTGTCTCAGTGATTTTAACCTGTGTCCCACTAGTAGCAATTTCTTCCCTTTCACAAAAAAGGAACATCCATAAAATGGTGTAGTGCGGCCTTGGCTCTCAGCGAGAGAATGAAATTGCTGGGAGTGGAGGCGCCAGAGCAGAGCCAGGTACTGCCGCCGCAGAGGAGAGGCGTGTCACGGAGGGGTGCGGCTGGCCTTGGAAGACGACTTCCTTCCCCGCAGCGGCGGTGGCGCCAGCGCTGGCGCCGTCCCGGAGGACTGCTGAGCGACAGCCGGCGTGGCGTCTTTACGAGCGGCATCAGCCCCGGCGTAAACAGCGGCGCCCTAAATCACGGGGTACGCCCCGCGGCTGCCAGGTGAAGAGACCCCGAAAACACCCGCCATCTGGGCCAACAGGCGGCGCCTGCGGGTCTCTACACCGGAGTGGTCGTCCACCGACACTGTAATCGCCCTGCCAGTGAGTACTTTGGAATGCTCCAGTCTTATGAGGTAACCAACGGCCATCTAATTTTTGTAGTTTTCTTATTTCTAGTTATGGTACGTGAATCTCAGACCTGAAATATTTCTCCTCCGAAAATAGTTTAATACAACTCTCAAATATTCTCGAGAACATTGAAGTTTATCGACTGTCTTTAATATGCTACAGCAAGGGAAATTATCTCTAGACAGGCCAGTTTGATTGTATGGTATATGGTCGCTTGTCACATAGGGGTTTTGGTTTCGATTCGAGGCCGATGTAAATCGTTTTACTGAGGCGGCTGTCCTCCTACCAATTCTGTGAAGTTTAAAATACGCACAGGTGAAAGAAAATGAGCAGCGCCTTAGCTGGTACGAGTCAAGTTTCGGTAATTATTTATTTAGTATCTTCCCTTCGTTTAGAATACCACAAACATTTAAATGTAAAATTCGTGAAAAGTATGATTCGTAACTGATACGTAATTGATATTTTATGTAAGATCCATGCTTTCTTATTTCTAATTTGATATCGCACACAAAAATTCAGTTTTCATTGAACATATGCAGTCTTAATTACTAATGTTTCTAAGAGTTTCTTCAAAATAAAATATACAAATTATAACGAGTTTCATCTTTTTCTGTTTTAGACTGTTTGGCACATGCATCATTGTTTAAAATTATGATAGGGCCTGCAGTTGAACCTGCGTCATACACGTGGTAGGCGATCATTCTACCACAAGGCCTCTCGACATAAATCTGCCACCGGCTGGTGTGGCCGTGCGGTTCTAGGCTCTTCAGTCTGGAACCGCGTGACCGCTACGGTCGCACGTTCGAATCCTGCCTCGGGCATGCATGTGTGTGATGTCCTTTGGTTAGTTAGGTTTAAATAATTCTAAGTGCTAGGGAACTGATGACCACAGATGTTAAGGCCCATAGTGCTCATAGCCATTTGAACCATAAATTTGCCTCCTCTTAGAATATTTAAAACGGAGAATTTTCGAGAGTTGCGTCGAACTGCTGTTGTGGACTGGTATTTCAGTTCTGAACTCCAAGTACCATAATATAAAAACATATAAAAGTCCAGTTGTCACAGGGTCTTCATGTTAATGAATTTCCATTATACTTTCCGTTGCAAATTTGGTACGTCTGTAAGCTGATAAGGAGAAAACTTTACGTTGGTGAACACCAGCAAGTGTTTCCAAAAGAGACCGAACTGTCTTCGTCTGGTCGATAGTTTATAAGAAAAGCAATACCGACCAGCTGTCTGCGTTGATTCAGAGTAATTAAGCTCATGGTAGTGACCCCTTCAAGTCTGTCGTGTGTTTGTAGCACCGAGAAAATTTTATTAGAATCAGACAGTAGTTTTGTGGTGCGCCATTAGGCTAGTAATTCTTTCCCTCTGTAAGTAGGCTGTTTAGGTTTTCTTATTGGTAACGCCACATAGCGTTCTGTATGAAAAATCACTGGCTGTGCTGTGCGCAGTCTGTGGCTAGTTTGCATTGTTGTTTGCCATTCTAGTGTCGGGCAGCGGCAGCTGGATGCTAACAGCGCGTAGAGTTGCGCAGTTGGAGGTGAGCAGCCAGCAGTGGTGGACGTGGGGAGAGAGATGGCGGAGTTTTGAAATTTGTAAGAATTGGTGTCATGAACTGATATATATATATATATATATATATATATATATATATATATATATATATATATATATATATTATGACTATAAAGGTAAATACATTGTTTGTTCTCTATTAAAATCTTTCATTTGCTAACTGTGCCTATCAGTAGTTAGTGACTTCCGTAGTTTGAATCTTTTAGTTAGCTGGCAGTAGTGGCGCTCGCTGTATTGCAGTAGTTCGAGTAACGAAGATTTTTGTGAGATAAGTGATTTGTGAAACATATAGGTTAATGTTAGTCAGGGCCATTCTCTTGTAGGGATTATTGAAAGTCAGATTGCGTTGCGCTAAAAACTATTGTGTGTCAGTTTAAGCACAGGTCATGTATAATTTTTCTAAGGAGACGATTCATATGTCGACCCCTAGCCGAGGATACCTGACTGGAATCTTCTGATTTTTTTCTTGTAGTTTGTGTAATTAGTGTAGCTTTTTTTTATTGCTAGGGCGTAATCATAGAGAGAATTTCCTTTGTAGTTGCAGTCTTTGATTTTTGTACAGTAAAACAGTTTTGGCATGAATGTAGTTTTTGCACGAAGTATTTCGCAGCTGCGCTTGCAATTAACTAGTTATTATTTTCAGTGCTATGTTAATGTGTTTTCTTATTTTGCTCTTCAAATTGTGCTTTTCTGTGTTGTCGTGTGAAATATTGTGACTATAATGGCGTGTGAAAAACGTAATATTAGGCTCCAAAGTAAACTGAGAAATGACAGTGAAGACGAAAGCATTGTGTTAGCGCCACCATGTAATGAATTCACTAACGTTCAAAGTAGTAATTTGGTAATAGCGCATAGGGAAATGGAGCGGGCTGCAAATAATGGTGTAGGCAGTGAAACAATTAGTGAACAGGGAAGCATTATCGATCGATCGGTCGGCAACAGCTCGCCTCAGGATTCCGAAATGACAGGACACAATCTTGCAAATACTGTAGATTCAGATTTTGCGTCCTCACCGGTTTCTCAAATAAGTCAAGACACATTTTATGTTTTTCAAACTGCGAATATTGCCGGTTCAAATACATTGCCGAATACCACTAAGGAACATGTTTCAGACATCAGTGCACTGTTATTACAATTAATGCAACAAATGGGACAAAAGCTTCAAAAGTTAGACACAATGGAACAAAATCAGAGACAAACACAGCAAAACTTCAAAAGTTAGACACAATGGTACAAAATCAGAGACAAACACAGCAACAGTTGGACACAATGGAACATAATCTTCAAAAGTTAGACGCAATGGAACAAAGTCAGAGACAAACACAGCAAAAGCTTCAAAAGTTAGACACAATGGAACAAAATCTTCGGAAGGTAGACACCACACTTGAACAAACACGTGAAGATTTAACTACTGAGTTACATAACATTGAATCGAAATGTCAAAAAATCTGTAATGACGTAAAAACACAAATTTGTGAGCATTTTCAACCTATTTTTTCGCGGCATGAAAACGCATTACAGAATCACGAAGCACCCATTAAAGAATTGCAAACTGTTGTTCGTGAAAATCACGACACCTTGCAAGCTAAAATGGACTCAGTTGCATCCACCGATTCGGTTACGCAACTTGCAAGAACTCAGGAAAGCTTAAAGGACACAGTAGATTCGATTTCAACATAAATGGACACTCTGAAACTTGGTTCAGAAAAACACACTGAGGAAATGTGTTCACTATCGGAGAAAGTAGCCGAACTTTCGGATCAGTTCACTAATTTATCTACGAAGGTAGATGATAATCTGAATGACACAAAACCGGTAGTCTTTAATGACACAGAAGAGTGCGACCAAATTAGGAAATTCAAACAAAGTCTCAATCAAATTAGTACGCAACACCAAAGAGAAATCCGGGAAGTACAAGATCAGCTGACACAGCTAATACAACAATTACGTATTTCAGAGGACACTCGCGCTCCAATACGGGAAGAGGGTCATAGAAATACGGAACAGCCACAAAATAATAACACAGGGCACTTCGGAAATTATGAAAGAAATTTTGCAAGGTACACCGAATTTTGAGATGGAACCGCCGAAACGACGTAACAATGACCGACATGCGACTCGCCGACATGATGATTTTGACTATAAGCTGTTCATTACTACACGTAAATTCAAAACATTTAAGAATTCTGGCAAGGACATTCATCCACAAGCGTGGCTTCATCAATTCTCTCATTGTTTTCCTCCCAACTGGTCATTAGAACACAGATTAGAATTTATGTGTTGCTACTTGGAGAATGAACCAGCTGTAAGAATGCGATCGGTCATTCACGATTGTCACAGTGAAGGAGAATTTTATCATGCTTTCCTCTCAGCATATTGGTCTCAAGCTACACAAGACCGAGTAAAACATAGCATAATGATGATGAAACACTTTGAACAGTCTGAATTTTCCAGTCTTGTCAAATATTTTGAAGACATCTTGTATTAGAACCAATATGTTTCAAACCCATATAGCCCTTCAGAACTCATCCGCATATGCATAATGAAATTGCCTGAACATTTAAGGAATATTATTTTGGAAGGGCGTTGCAAAGACGACATTGACGCTTTTCATGGACTCTTACAAGAATTAGAAATGGACACAGACAGTCGCGGGATGCGAAAACAGGAAAACAATCACTACAGGTCACATCCGTCACAATTCCGTGACGACAGAAACAATTACTGGACACTACAAGTCTATTCTTACAACGCAAATCGTGACCAAAACAGACACCACCCATATGACAACCACTGGCAGAGTAATAATAGTTACAGAGAAAGGTCGCATTTCCGTAGTAATGACTATCACAGAGACAATCAGAGAAACAGACAATATGGAAACCAAAATAATTATTATCAAGGGAGACAGAATAACTTAAGACGCAACGGTCCAGCGCGCAGTTACGATTCAGGGAGAAATTCTCCACCACGTGACCGACAAGAAAGAAACTATGGAATCTACCGACATGACGACAGACGATACGATCGTAACGACAGACCTGAATTGCAGCAGAACTGGCGGGATTCAAACAGAGCAGGGCCCTCTCGACAAGGTGAATTTGTAGAAGTTAGGTCTCCAAATCCCAATAACGACGCGCGCCAACAAAGACACAATAGGCAATGACTCATACCGCTGGCAGCCACAAATGTACCCATGAAACTGACGACTCAGCTGCCGTAGCTAGTAATTACGTAAAAATGGAAGACATTAGGGACATCTTACTCCAGGAACACGACGTAAAACATAACAACATTGCATATCCTATGATTCACATTACTGTAAATGACGTAAAATTTACGGCAGTACTTGACTCAGGCAGTCCCATTTCAGCAATTAGTGAAACAGCATTTAGCAAATGCAACAAATCGACCGTTTGCCCCACGCTTCCGTTACGCAAGATTAAATTACAAGGTGCAGTCATTAGAAAAAGTGTAGATGTACGTCAACAAACCAACTTAGAATTCTTTTGTCAAAGCCACAGCTTCCCTATGAACTTTCTTATTGATCCATTATTGTCGACGGAAATTATACTGGGAGTAGACTTTTTGAATGAATACAAAGCAATCTTAAACTTTCACGATGCTGAAATAAGTTTAGAGAAAGAAGGTAAGTCAATAGCTTTGAAATTTGAAGATTGGCTCTCAAACCATGACGAGGAAATTAATCGGCTTTACCTTCTGTTAGACAACAGTTCGGAATTTTCTACGAAACTAGACACTAACAGTCGCTCTGCAAGTACTGACAGAGATGATATCGACGGCACATTTGAAACTAATGAGTTAATTCAGAATAAAATTCAAACAATTGAGAATTGTAATGACACCGATAGGCAGGACCTTTTTGAGATTTTACAAGCACATTCCACAGTTTTTTCTCGCAATACAGGAACAATCAAGGGATTTCAGTACCAATTTCGTGTTCGTGAGCATACTAAATTTTGTGTTAGACCATACGTAATTCCAGCACATTATAGGGACCGTGTTAGAACAGAAATACAATCTATGCTTGGCGAGGGCATTATTGAGCCTGCAGTAAGCTCATACAACAATCCATTACATGTTGTTGAGAAGAAAAATGGATCGATCAGGCTTGTATTAGATTCGAGACAAATCAATACTATCATTATTCCTGAAACAGACAGGCCGCAAACTTTGGAAGAACTTCTTCAAAATTTTAATGGTGTAAAAGTGTTGTCTTCCATTGATCTCAGATCCAGCTTTTATCAGATCGAACTTCACCCAGAATGTAGAAAATACACAGCTTTCCTTTGTTTCGGTGTTTGTTATCAGTTTCGGTAACTTCCTTTTGGTTTGAACATTTCTTCTGCAGCATTCATTCGCGGGCTAAATTCCATATTACCTGAGTTCTTAAAACGTCACATCACCTTATATGTGGACGATATTGTGATAGCAGAAGCCTCATGGGAACAACATAATCGCATCCTCAACAGCGTGTTACATATTTTTGCAAAATCTGGAATTACAGTTAACTTGGAAAAGTCTGAATTCGGTAGGACAAAAGTGAAGTTTTTGGGACATATTATTTCTTCTGAAGGCATTCAGCCAGATCCTGAAAAGTTACAAGCAATCACAGCCACTCCAGTTCCATCCAAAAAAAAAAAAAAAAAAAAAAAAAAAAAAGTCCGCAGTTTTCTAGGCCTCGTAAATTTTTAACGTCGTTTTCTGAATATGCAAATTCTACTTACACCAAAACTTTGTTCTCTCGCTGGAAAAAATACTATTTGTAACTGGGACGAACAAGCACAATTGGAATTCAACTCTTTGAAAGAATCGCTACTTAACGCGCCAATACTAGCTCATCCAGATCTCTCACAAGATTTTTGCCTTAGCACGGATTCTTCTAAAGTCGGTCTTGGTGCCCATGTATTTCAAGAAGCCACAGAAAATGAAATTACTGTTCAGAAAACCATTGCTTTTGCTAGCCGAGTGCTAACAAAATCTGAAAAAAATTATTCCGTTACTGAATTAGAAGCTTTAGCTATCGTTTGGGCATTTAACAAATTCCGTTTCTTTCTTTATGGTAAGCACGTAAAAGTATACAGTGACCATCGTTCATTACAATTTCTTATGTCTTCAAAATTAAATCATGACAGGTTAAAACGTTGGGCATTGTTTCTGCAAGAATTCCACTTCACAATAGTCTACATTCCCGGCAAAGAGAACATTGTTGCGGACGAACTGTCACGCGCACCGGCTGGGCTCGAGAAAAGTAACACAGAAAGCAACCTCGATAAAAATTTCAGTATTATTTACATTCAGAAAGTCACCTTTGAAAAATTTCATCACCACATCTTTAAAGGACATTGCTCATGAACAAGATAAAGATCCGATTTGGAAAGACATGAAAAGTAAATGGCATGAAAAGACACACACACAGATTCGGCATTATTATCTCGTTAGGAACAACATACTGTTCAAACGCTGCACTGTTGATGACAAGCTATGGGTACTTTGCATTCCAGACGATTTCGTTAATAAGCTGATTTGGTACATTCATTTCAGCTATGCACATTTTGGTCCACGAAAATGTTATCACATATTCTTCGAGCGACTTGTCATTTTAACAATATGGAAAAGAGAATTAGAAGAGTCTTGTCTATTTGTAAACTTTGTCAAAAGGCGAAACCATCTACTGTCTCGCATCGTGCTCCATTGTTTCCTATCATTCCTTCTAAATTAAAAAAATTTGCTGCTGTTGATCTCTTGGGACCGCTTGTCAGAACATCGAATGGATTTTCGTACGTTCTAGTCGTTGTTGAACTTACTTCAAAATTTGTTTCTTTCACTCCGTTCCGTAAAGCCACTGGACGGTCTATATCCAACGCCTTTGTTAAAAATTTCTTACGTGAAGTTGGACACGTTAGTAAAGTAATTTCAGATAACGGACCGCAATTCAGATCTGCTGTTTGATCACGCATGCTTCGTAACCATCAAATCAAATCTGTTTTTATTTCATTGTACTCACCACATTGTAACCCGTCTGAACGGATTATGAAAGAAATCAATAAGCTTTGCAGACTTTATTGTCACAGAAAGCATCAGCATTGAGACAGATATTTACACTTATTTCAAAATGTGCTGAATGAAATGCCTCATGACTCCACTGCTTTACCACCTGTTCTTGTACTGAAGAATAAAGAACCACCGAACAGAATCATAGAGCTTGTACCTTTTCCGAATACACGTAAACTTCGACACAAAGACATAATTGATTTGGCTATTAAAAATATAAATTCTGCTGAAGACAAAAGAAGAAAATTACACGGTAAAGCAAATGCTAAGAAATTATATACTGGTCAGAAAGTTCTCATTAAAGCTCATTCATTGTCACATAAGAAGAAACACTTGAGTCACAAATTCTTTCTAGTTTACAATGGACCTTACAGAATTCGACGTATACCATATGATAATTGCGTTGAAGTTGAAACTCTGCGTACTAGGAAGAGTAAAGGTTTACACCACATTTCACATGTAAAACCGTTTATTGAAAGATAATCTGCTTTTTAACTTTGTCTTTGCCATAAAATGTTTCACTTCACGCTACTAGTACAATTTGTCAGACTTAGAATCTGTTAACATGCAACCATGTTTGAAGTTAAATATCCAGTGAAGAACCAAGAGAACTTATTTAAACAGAAATTACGAATGCATTGTTATAGTGAACAGACGTCACAGTGTTATTGTGCATGTACATTCTTGCTTGTTAGTTGCACGATTACGTAACGACTATAAGGCTGACATATTTAGAACAGTTACCAGTACTGCTAATGAGATTTTAATGCAACATTTTGGTTTACTTGAAAATAAATTCTGGATTTAAAGTACTTTCTGTGAGATACCAGATGACTCAGTGGTTAGTTTACGTGACAGCTACACGATTTTATCACGACGCTACTAATGAGTGACAATTTACAATGTTATTTTTGCACTGTATCTGTTTTGTATCTGCACAGTTTTTCTGTATTATTCTGGAAAGTAAAACATGTTTTAGTAGTAACTTTGTGGTACAGCTACAATGAGACAGCCTTTTCTGTAGCACAACAATAGTTTACAGTACAGTACTTACTTCATCACGGCAATAAGCGTAGTAACTACGATATCTATACGCAAAGCATTTCACTTTTGTTTATCATGAGGTAAGTACATTGACTTCTGTAGAACTTAGCTTTTGGAGGACGATAACTACGACACTTCCACAGAGATTATCTTACAACACGACGCATAGTTTAGCGCTACAGTACGTGTATTTGAATGACTAATTTTGTAATTAAAGCATTTATTTTTAAAGATATTTGAAATACAATGATACAAAGGTTTTCCGTGATACATTCCATTCCATTGCTGTAATCTGTAACATCTGAGGATATAATTACATTAATCCTCAGGGGGGTACACGTCTACTTTGTGTACCATGTGTGTGGCAAGCACAAGGAGCCCTAGCTAATATGGTATTTGCTTATACAACTTTACACATCGGTACCGTATTTCCCTAACACATTAATTACACAGCTATCTGATCATTTAACTGGGAGAGACAAACATTTATTTTACTACATCAGTGACAGATGTTTACGTAATTACACAGTTGGATAACTTCATACTTACGAAATTGTATTTTGTCTGTACTTTGTGAACTGTTCATATTTTTTTTCAAACCATTGTGATACTATGAGAGCTTTGAATGATGTATTTGGTATGGGATCATGATTTTTAAAGTACGTTTGAAGTAGATGACACTTTTGACATGAGCAGAGAATTTTTTTTTAGGTTTTGAAATCATTGGAGTAAGCTACGACGATTTTGAGATTTGGCTGAGGTTTTATGATGTTATGATGACGATGTGTATTAAGCTGTTGCGGTATGTTTATGATCAATAAGCTGATACTATATGAGGAATTTGATTATGCTATGTATTTACTATGATGAAATATTGAAGAAGTGTCTACAAATATGTATATGTGTAATAAAGCAAGGAATAATGAGTAGTGGTTAGGGACTCTGGTTTGTGAAAAAGGATGTTGGAAACCGAGAATCGTACTTTAAGTGTTATGAAATGTGTGTATATGTGTGAATGTATCACTATACTGGTGAAAATTTTTTGGACACTATTATATTTAAAGGATTTTGTTTCTAAAGATTTGTAACGCAAATTCTCAACCAGTGAAAATATTTTATATGAAACTGTCACTGTAGCGGAAACTGCTGTCGTAAATGTTTCAGTAAGAAAGGTAAGTGGCCACCTGCACGTAATGCGTCGTGGGCACCCAGCTGTGCGACAGTCGGCTGGGAAAAAAAGCCATTGGTGTGTGCCTTTCAGAGGCACAGGTAAAAAAAAAAGGCCATTATCCTCGCTATTGACATTTCTTTGTAGAAAGCGTCGCAAATACGACACGCTCATACTTGAAAACATATGATTACACTTTGGAGTTCTTAATTGATGATATTTACTGAAATGAAATGATGAGAAACATTTCATGTCTATTGTCTTGCTAGTTGGAAGATTGTTTACTGCATTATGAAATGACTTATGGCTAGCGGATGACGTTTCACGCCGTGCTTTGCCTATTTTGTGTAATATCTAGTTTCTTGCTGCACTGCAGCATTGGTTAAAATAAAATTTAATACATGTACTAATATAACTATTTTCTGTCTACAGACCCAGTAAAGGATCACTTTATGATGTACTTTCTTAGAAAAGAGAGCACAAATAGACATTTCCGTTCACAGGAATTGCAAAAATAATTTTTTTTACGATTTTGTAACTTATCTGCTAGCGTATGTTCTCGTGATGCATCACTCTAGTGTTAAGATGTGACGTAGGTATTAAACATTTTTACTGTAATATTTTTTCTGCTTCAGCTTTGTCATGTTTAGATATAAATTATCACATTTATTGCTGCTCGCTATGCTTACTTGCATTTTTTGTCATTGCTGTTTGTACTAATTGTTTTGTGCCGTTGCATTGCCTCGTCCCTTAGTTAAGCATCTGAGCTCAGTAGCTTTAAGTTAGCTTAAGATGGGGTAGGCTTTAAAAGAGAACGAGTTGTGATGAATTGGAAGAAATGCACTGAGAAGCTATAAGAAATGATTTGGCCAAAAAAGTAGTGTACAGTGGAGAAAAACTATTTTTGAAAGAAGATGTGAACAAAATACAGAAAGCATGCTTGGATAGGATATTTTTGGTGGAAACAAATGTTGAAATAAGACGAAAGATCTACAGAATGACGTTTTGGGTTGGACTGCAGTACCAAATGTTACACTGAAAACAAACCCTGTCCTTTCCCTTTGTGTTATTCCGCTATTTGTTTGTGTACTCTTGTATATTTGTGTTCTTCCTGTCTTTATGTCTTTATCTGATGAGAGTTACATTATACAATTTTTCTGATAATATGTTATTTACTTTGTAAAGATGCTTAGACATTATTTATTCTGTTTTATTTTAATGCTCATGTGTGAAGTTGATGTTTGAAAAGTAATTATGATATTTTATGTATGTACTTATGTCGTAAATTTTTTAACACTGATGTACTTGCTATTTCGATTCTTTTGTAAAGCCTGTATTACTGCAAATGTTATCTGTACTATTATGTTCTTTAATGATATATTTTTTACCTTTGTTACTGTATTCTCATGTTATAAAATTGTAATTGACACCTTTTCATCAAATTAAGTAACCTGTAAGTTACATTTCACTGCACACATTTCTGTTGGTCATAGTATATGGACAATATGAGAGAAGTAGGGACTGATAGTGTTTGCAAGTGTGTTGATAATTCAGCAAGGGACTGGTTAAAAGCATTGCTGGTTCTAAGGACAATTCCAAAAACTTTGTGAGTGGACAAGTCGTGGGTTATAGACTTGCTATATTATCCGCAAGACTCTTCAATGGTGATTGTGCGCCTGCACAGTCAAACAGATGGCTGCTGGCCATCTCTACAAGGACTACAGTGGGTCTACACCTTTGATGACTCACCAATACCATCATTTCTACATAGACTACAGTGGGTCTGCATCTTTGATGGCCCACCAATACCATACTCTCTACCAGGACTACAATGGGTCTACTCTGTGACGACCTACCTACCAATATTCTTTAAAACTTCGACTGACTCTGCTGTGGGTTTGCTCTGTTGTGGCCCATTACCTGTCTGCATGTAAAGAGTCAGCACTGTCTTTCTGTTGAAAGGACAACACTACTTCTTCAAGACTGCATGGAAATCCACTACTTCCATGTGCATTTTCTTTTACTACTCAGACTTTGAGAAAAACACTGAATTCTACTTTGATGAATGATCAGGACTGTCTTTATGGACTGTGAGCAAATTTTAGCTTTTGACCAACATTGTATCGATAAGTGTGTGCATTTCATTTCTTTGTTATTTTAATTATAAAAAATTTTCCAAATCTGTATTGGCCACTGCCCAAAACAATTTGTAAAAATTTTTTGTGGGGAGCATGGGGACTATGTAAGTAGGCTGTTTAGGTTTTCTTATTGGTAACGCCACATAGCGCTCTGTATGAAAAATCACTGGCTGTGCTGTGCGCAGTCTGTGGCTAGTTTTCATTGTTGTCTGCCATTGTAGTGTCGGGCAGCGGCAGCTGGATGCTAACAGCGCGTAGCGTTGCGCAGTTGGAGGTGAGCAGCCAGCAGTGGTGGACGTGGGGAGAGAGATGGCAGAGTTTTGAAATTTGTAAGACTTGGTGTCATGAACTGATATATATATATATAATGACTATAAAGGTAAATACATTGTTTGTTCTCTATTAAAATCTTTCATTTGCTAACTGTGCCTATCAGTAGTTAGTGACTTCTGTAGTTGGAATCTCTTAGTTAGCTGGCAGTAGTGGCGCTCGCTGTATTGCAGTAGTTCGAGTAACGAAGATTTTTGTGAGGTAAGTGAATTGTGAAACATATAGGTTAATGTTAGTCAGGGCCATTCTCTTGTAGGGATTATTGAAAGTCAGATTGCGTTGCGCTAAACACTATTGTGTGTCAGTTTAAGCACAGTCTTGTATAATTTACGTTTCACCTCTCAGGTGAAGGTTCTTCTCAAGAATTGCGCAAACTCTCTTTAAATGTAAATAAATTCGAGATAATGTCTAGAAGAAAGAAAAATAACCCTCTAGTTTAATATAGGATTAGTGGTGAACTTCCTGAGCACGTATAATCTTACAAACACTTAACTCTGATACGAAGAACCGATATAATTTTGAGTGAACTGAAGAAATTCAATGTAACTGTTAAAGTAATCACATACAGGATACTAGTGCGACAAATTGTAGAGTACTATTAGAGTGTTTCCAGTCTTAATGAAGTAGGCACGACAAGAGTCGTCGAACGATTGCGTTGCTAAGATAATAGGTCAGGATAGATAATACGAATGTGCGTCACAGATGCTCGGGAAAAGAGCACTGGCATCTATCATCGTATAACACGCGTATAAAATCATGTGAAAAACATAAGACACCAGGACACGTACAGAGGCATACTGGCTGTTTTCCCTCCATTAATACGCGAATGAAAGGAAAGAAAACAGAAAACATAGGTAAATGAACTGTCCACCAAGTACTGTAAACTCTTTATGTATAAGGAGAAGTCATACAAAAACCGAACACCCATCACAACGGGACCATAAAATGGTTCCATTCAAAAGTAATGATCACATGCGTTAATATATTCACCACACTGGGAGACAAAAGTATCAATTCCTGTTTCGTAGAAAGCGGGCTTTTGCCAACGGATCTACAACCGCACCCACTCTTGAACTTACTCGTCCAACAGAAATCGACATCCATGCATGTCTTTCTTCAGGCCACTAACGGAATGGAAACGACACAGTGAATGATCCGAGCTGCACAGATTATGTTGCAGATTTCCCAACAACATCTCTGTAGCATAGCCTTAGCCCGATTAGCAGTGTGAGGGCAGATGTTACGTTCAGCAGGATGCTTCTATCCGATAGCATTCCCGATTGTTTTGACTTAATGGTGCGTCGCAGTTCTTGCAAAGTGCCATAATAGCGCCGGGCATTGATTGTTGCTCCATGTTGAATGAATTCGACAAACGAAGGGCTGCTAAAGTCAAAGGAAAATGTAGTAAGGACCTTACCGGAACTTGTGTGAACAGCTATGGATTTCTATGGTGAGAGGAGGAGGGGTGGGGGGGGGGGGGCTGGTGGATGTTCTCACTGATGGCTTTGCCATTTGCTATCGGGCTGTTGGAATATTGTCGGACGAAATAATCCTGTTGCACGACAACGCTCGCCCGCATACTGTCAATCGCAAGATAGATGCGCTTCTGCGATTTGTTTGGGAAACGCTGGAACATCCTTCGTACAGCCTGGATCTTATAACGTGTGATTTTCACATCTTTGTGACCTGAAGATAGCACTGATGTAGTTTTCAGTCCGAAGAGGAACTGCAACAGTGAGTGCGGTTGGGGTTTCGTCAGGGGTCGATTGTGTTCTACGGAACGGTAATTGATCGTCTCTTTGCCCAGTGTGGTAAACGCGTGTGGTTCTTACTTTCGAATGGGACCAGTTCACGGTCTCGTTGTGGCAGGTATTTGGTTTTCATTTGACTGCTCCTCTTATTACGTGAATTTAGGTGTAACGTAACTCGTTCTCTCTCTATCAGTTGAATGTTGATTCCCTCACTATGCCTGAAAGACAATGGCTAGGATTTGCCTCTCATCAGTCGTAATGTCTATACATGTGAGACAAAAAAATTTCTTTCGATATTTGCTCATTCGAAATTTCCTAAAATCTAAGTTGCATATGCTGAAATATGATGCAAGTGTTCCCCTGTAATGATGATGTCAGCCCTGGAAAGTGATTCGTGGCGGGCTTCACCAAACCAGTCAGAAGATTGATGATTCAAAAAAAAGGGAGAAATCATCATAATTATCAACGGCATCCAGTTAATCATTTGACACTCACTCCTGGATAAAAAAAAATTTGAAAGCGTTCTCCACAAGTGACGATTCTTAAATTATTTTTTCAGCACAATGAGGTCATTTTTACCTCATTTTAATACATCCGACTCTTTCTTGAACTTTCATTGTTGAATAAATGGAAAATTCATTTTAAAGACGGTATTAGAATGAATTATGTCGCTGTTTGCTGGATTTGCGACTACCAAGGGAGATGGCGTTCTGCTGCGAAGACTCGTATTTGGAAGACGACGTTTAAAATCTGCAAATCAGAATTAGTTTTTCCTTGATTTCCTTAAATTACTTAATGCAAATGCCAGCACGGTTCTTTGCAAGGTAACGACCAATTTCCCCATTCTTCCGTCTATAATGACCCTATGTCGACGGAACGTCAAACACGCACCGCAACTGCAGAAGTCTGTAAACATTAACTTCAGGTGTTTCCGGTGATTCTGACCCATCTACAAGAAGAATTGTCTAGGCTAACTTACTGGCTAACATCCTTACTGCATGACTGGACATGATTTGATTAAAATGTCGTTATATTATATTTAACCATGCTTACAGGAAAACGACGGGCCACTCTGCAGTGGCTAACACTTGCATGGGTGGTACTTCGGGTTCTCCAAGCGCTTGTGGCAAGCAGCGTGCGCTTAAACTTTGCGAGGCTAATTGAGGAGTTACCTAATTGAAATGTAGCGCCTCCGGTCATTAAAGCCGACAACGGTCGGGAGGTTGATGTGCTGGCCATATGCCCCTCCACATCGGCATACAGTGACGCTTATCGGTTGAGGTTGAGAAGGTGGCCCGTCACCGTTGGACCTTAATAGGTCTGTTAGGACGTGCTCAATTATTTTTTTTTGAAGCAGCCCAACGCTTTGTCCGCATCTGCGAACAATATCTTCAGTGGTGGTTGTAGCTTCTATGAAGGTCCAATACACACCCTAGCTTGCTAACGACTTTCGTTCCGACGTGCTACCAAGTAGAGGCCTGATGTCACATTCAAAACTCAAGCGCAATTTACTGTTGGTCGCTGTTGGCCGCTAATGCTGTCACTCCAAAGATAAAAATCTTCCTCAAGGCCGGGATCAAGACAATATTCAATTTCATACCGTCGACTTGCCGATTAAAATTACTGTCGTGTTAAATTATAGCCATCATTATTGTCTACAGCTAATCTTTCACGTCAGGCCAGGATCTCTGTTTATCAAACCAACTGTGATGGTCTCGTGGCTGCTAAGCAAGTACAAGGAAAGTTGTTTGAAGAAGTATTACAAAGAAAATAAGTCACCGATATTCAAAGATAAAAAGAAATGTACTGCAGTTGGTAGGCCAGACGAAAAGGTTTAAAGGAAAAGGTAGGAAAGGAACAGCACATGTAAGCTTAATACTCGAAAGTTGTAAAAGAAAGAAAAGTTTTTAAAACAAAACGGTATATCTGGATGAAGTGGACATTTTATTGTCACGCACTATGACATGCACTACATAACACGAGAAACAAGATACGTGACAAAATTCGATAACGCGTTGAATATAAATATTAGTATTTTATAAGTGTGTCGTTTCTGGCGCTTCATTACGTCACCATATAATATGGGAAGGAGGGGCTCGTTGCAACAGGGGTACAGTGCAACATCTACATTTTTCCTGAAATATCCTATCGCGCGCTGCCATCGTGTGGAGGCACCTTTAAATGAGTGGTATCTTCACTGTGATGGTCAGAGTTGGCAGTAGAAGATTTTTTTGATCTTTTTATTTAATATAAGAGTGATTGTAGGGAAGTCTACTTGTGTTTTATAAGACGGTGCGAAGTAGGACATTTAGCAACACGGCGTTGCAACGTTCTCCGCTCTTGATAGACTTTGTATGCCTGTTCAATAATGTAATGCTTCTTCTTGTATTTTGGGTTTACTGATTCTAAATTTTTACTTTCAGATAAACAAAATACGTCACTAAAAACCCAAAAAAAAATGTGACACGTTTAGATGTTTTGCAGACTTTGGTTCTGTAAAATGGAGGAAATTATGACCATACTACTGGAAAAATTGCAGATGAATTTAATATTTGTTACTATAGCCACTCTCTATTCATCAAAAACATAAAGGAAAATGACGGAAACGTTAGTTGTGGGTACTCTACACATATGAAACTAATTTCAAACAGTCAGGAAGTAATATTCAGGGATTATATCGTGAGATCCGGCGAAAATATGCTCGGGTTGACTAAAGAGGAAGTACGAAAAATGATATATCTTCCTGTAAAATACTTTAACTTGAAAATTTCAGTACCTTGGGCACAAAACGAAATAGCTGAAGCCGATTGGCTTTCATGACTTTTAGAGAGAAAGAATGATCTTTCAGTCGGCCAACCCGAAGGCGTAAGTCTGGGAAATACGACAACATTTAATAATAACAATTTGTGGAGTTTTTCCAAAAGTTACATGTTTATTCTCGTCATCCTCTTCCCCCTTTCAGAAACGGGAACGTGGATGAAACGGGTGTAACTAAAGCGTTAAAGTGAACCAGGATAATTGCACAGAAAGGTATGAAACGAGTTAGAATTGTAAGCTCTGCTGAACGGGGCACCTGCTAATGTGCTCCAGAGATCATCATTCGACCTATGATAATTTCTCCAAGGAAAAATCTTAAAGATCATTTCATCCGTGTCGAGCCCATCAGATGCATCGGTGCTGCCACAGGTTCTGGATGGTTGGTGGAACCATCTTTTCTAACAGTTTTAGATCATTTTATTCAGAAAACCAGACCAAAGAAGAAGATCCGATCCTACTACCGCTGGACAAGCGGTCGTCCCATTTCAATATAGACGCTATTAATAAATACAATAGCAATGGTGTAGCGCTTCTATCATTCCCTCCCCACTGTTTTCAGAAATTACAGCCCCTAGGTGTAAGCGTTTTCAACAAGAATTGGAGCAGGGGAATCGATCCCTATTTGAAAGCAAATACAGAAATAACATCAAAATTTTGTCATTTGCTTTCGATTACAAAAAAAGGAACTTCTCACCTCTTTCACGCCCCCAAACATCACTTCTGGATTCTCCACAACAGGTATATCGTCATTGATCTGTGGAGGAGTTTATAAGAAGGGAGATCAATGGATACAGTGCACTAAATGCATATTATGATCTCATTTGGCCATGAGCAAGTAATAATCCTTTCTACGTATGTGCAGGCTGCGATGAAGATACTTCTGACCTGTCAGACCTTTCAAACTGAGTAGACTATTGTCTGTGAAATTTTGGTGTGTCGCTACGTGCCACGTTGGTGAGATAGGTTGAAACATATGCCAGCCTCTCTTCCATATTTTACTATAAGCTTCCTGTTAGTTGAATTCGACATTTTATTTGTGATTTCTCTGTGTAAGAGTATGTAATTTATCAACATCATTTTAAAATTTAACTAGTTCAAAGTAAAAAAATACGAAATAAAAACAGTTTTTTTTGTTGCAACGTGCCCCTCCCTCTCCTACCAGTACAGTCACATAATGGTTAAACGAGATCATTTTTCATTATCTGGCTGAAACAGTGTGAGAAAAATCTACGTGTTGAAATAATTAGAGCGTAATGTAGGAAATATAACGTCTCTTAATAATTTTACACAGGTCGTATGGCGCCACTCGGAAGAAAGTATTAACACTGGTCACTGTAGTTTGACAAAATGATCAAATTTAACATATCTTTCTGCAAAATATGATATCAACTAATATCGTTGCACACAAGTGTCATAAAACGATATATAAAAAACAGGTGACTGTATGCAGACCACCTATTTTTCCCGTTTCTTTTTGCCGGTCAGCAACAAGAGTTCAAGTGTCACTCGTTCGAAAGACAATGTTAGTAAAATAATAAGGAAAGTATAAAAATCAATGGAAGATATAAAGTAACCAATGACGAAACGAATTATAGACCCAGTTTTATTTACGTCACGTGTTTGTAAACATTCAGTGTTTAAACTGTTGGGTGTGAGGTCCGTCAGTTACGCAACACACCGTTATTCTCAGTACTCAAACTTGTTTCGGCGCCACAGTGCCATCATCAGTGGGTTTTCGTTTTTATTTATTCTCCAATTTGAACATTTTTGTTAAATGATTATAAAATTATATGCATTTTTAGTTCAAACAGCAGATCGTTTCTTTTTGAAAATACCTTTATATTTGGTGTGCAGGAATTTTCTGGATCACTTTCCATGCACACAAAATATAAAGGTATTTCGAAAAAGAACCGATCTGTGGTTTGGACTATTAATTAACATAATTTTATAATCATTTAACAAAAATGTTCACATTGCAGAATAAATAAAAACGAAAACCCACTGATGATGGCACAGTGGTGCCGAAACATGTTTGGGTACTGAGAAAAACGGTGTTTTGCATAACTGGCGGACCTCACATCCAACTATTTTAACTGCAAACACGGCCAATACAAGGAGCTGCAAATCAAAAAGATGGATATTCAGTGTTTTGTTTCCACGTTCCACAACTGCAGAATCGTCTCTAAACTTGCTCGGTGATGGTGTCTAAAAAAGGTGCATCCTAATCATTTTGTTCACAGATTGCAAATCCTCTCTTCCGAAAGGAGAATCACGTTGGTCACGCTTGTAGCGAACAGTTTGTACTCACAGGTGCTGCGCCCGCCGCGACGCCCTCAGAGCCGCAAGAGAGTGTGTTTGCAGAGGAATAACGCATTCGCCAGCGGCGCGACCCTGAAGCCCGTACACGGCGTCGGGATGTGCTGACGTGAGACTGAGCAGAGCCACTGTAAACGCGCGCACCGCACCGCCAGAGCAAACGCCGCGGGGGTGGCGACAACGAGACGCAGACGCACCTGCTTCCGCGCCGCCGGCACTCGCGACACAGGCGCCGGCTGAGACACAGAGCCGGGCAGCAAGCAGGATCAGCGTGGGAGCGGAGCGTGAGTCGCCACCGCAGACAGACATCCGAGCCGCGCCGGGCCGCTTGTCTCACTTTCGTGGCGGCAGCCGGTTGCCCGCAATTCTATCCTGTACTAGCCATCCTGCGCTTGCGGTGGCCGCTCTCCGACACTCTCGGGTGAGCCGCCACATTGCAAGCCAGTGCTGCTTAGCTGTTACACAACATTAGGACGAAATGTATTAGGCCATTTGCAACTTGTACAAAAGCCAGGTGGCAGTTATAAGAGACGAGGGACATGAAAGGTAAGTAGTGGTTGGTCCGCCCGGTTAGCCGTGCGGTCTAACCCATGACCTTCCGGATTGGGAAGGAGCGTCTGGTCCTGGCATGAATCCGCCCGGCTAACTTATGTCGAGCTCCGGTGAGCCGGCCAATCTGTGGATGGTTTTTAGGCGGTTTACCATCTGACTTGGCGAATGCGGGCTCGTTCCCCTTAATCCTCCTCAGGTGCACTATGTCGGCGATTGCTGCGCAAGCAAGTTCTCCACGTAAGCGTACACCACCATTACTCTACCTGGCAAACATAGGGCTTACACTCGCCTGGTGTGAGACGTTCCTAGGGCGGGTCCACCCTGAATGAGTGGTTCAGTGGGGGGGGGGGGGGGGGGGGGGGGAGGTGTGAAGTGGACTGCGGTATTCGTCATGGGGTTGTAAACCACTGCTGCTGCGGAGGGGAAGGAGGTCCCCGGTTAACTATAATACGAGTAATGTTTGAGAAGGGCTTGAGACAGGGTTGTAGCCGATCCAAGATATTATTCGATTTCTACACTAACCAAGCAGTAAAAGAAATCAGAGAAATGTTTGGAGTAGGAATTAAAGTTCAGGGAGAAGAAATAAAAACTTTGAGGTTCGCCGATATCTCCGAAATACTGTCGAAGACAGTATGGAACTTGGAAGTGCAGTTTAATGGAATCGACTATGTTTTGAAATGAGGATATAAAATGAACATAAATGAGCAAAACCAGGATAATGGAATGGAGAAGGAAGATTAGGTCTAACGTCCCGTCGACAGTGAGGACATTAGAGCTCGGTTGGTGTCAAGGATAAGGAAGAAAATGGGCTATGCTGTTTCAAGAACCATTCCAGCATTTACCCGGATCGATCTTAGGAAACTAAATCTGGATGGCTTGACGCAGATTTGAACCGTTGCCATTCCGAATGCGAGGCAAGGGTGCTAATGACGGCGCCATCGCGTTCGACAAACGTAGTCGGATTAAACCAGATGATGCTGAGGGAATTAGGCTACGATACGATGCATGTAAGACAGTATATGACTTTTGCTATTTGGGCAGCAAAATAACTGATTACGGCCAAAGAAGAGACGATATCAAATGTAGATTGGCAACGGCAAGAAACGCGTTTCTGAAGAAGAGAAATTTGTTAAAATCTGATACAGACATAAGTGCTTGGCACTCTTCTCTGAAAGTGTTTGTTTGGATTGTATGCCTGTAAAGAAGTGAAATATAGGAAACAAACATGTTACACGAGAAGAGAATAGAAGATTTTGAAATGTGCAGCTAGAGAAGAATGCTGCACGTTAATTGGATAGATCGTGTAAGTAATGAGGATGTATTGAATATAATTTGGGAGACTAAAAATTTGTTGCACCTCTTGAGCAAAGGAAGGGATGCATTTAGTGTGCAGCTTGTGAGACACCAACGGATCAGCCATTTAGTAATGGACAGAAATTGTGAGCAGAAGCGGTTAAAACTGTAGTGGAAGACAAAGGCAGTAAATCTGATGCAGTTGCAGTAGTATTCCGAAATGAAGAGGCTCGCACAGGATAGAGAAGCGTGGTTGGCTGCATCAGATCAGACTTTGGACGGAAGCAATGGTTCAAATCGCTCTGAGCACTATGGGATTTAACATCTGTGGTCATGACTCCCCTAGAACTTAGAACTACTTAAACCTAACTAACCTAAGGACATCATACACATCCATGCTCGAGGCAGGATTCGAACCTGGACGGAAGATCTCAACACCAACAGCTACAACAACCACCAGACGAAACTATTTCTTTCAAGAAAAACTATTGACATAAATTTTAAAGAGACAAGGATACTGTCTAATATCGTGTGGCCTCCGCGAACACGCAGAAGTACCGCAACACGACGTGGCATGGACTCGACTAGTGTCTGAGGTAGTGCTGGAGGGAAATGACACCATGAATCATGCAGGCCGTCCATAAATCCGTTAGAGTACGAGGGGGCGGAGAGCTACTCTGAACAACACGTTGCAAGATATCCCAGATATGCTCAACAATGTTCATTTCTGGTGAGTTTGTTGGCCAGCGGAAGTGTTTAAACTCAGAAAAGTGTCCCAGGAGCCACTCTGTAGCATTTCTGGACGTGTGGGATGTGGCATTGTCATGCCACAACTGTCCAAGTCCATCGGAATGTACAATAGACATGAATGGATCCAGATGGTCAGATAGGATGCTTACATACGTATCACCTCGGGAGTCATATCTAGATGTACCAAGGGTTCCATATCACTCGCAAACGCCCACAGCATTCCATTAAGCAGTCCGCTGCTGACATGGAGGGTCCACGGATTCATGAGGTTGTCTACATAGCCGTACACATCCATTCGCTCGACACAACTTGAAACGAGACTCGTCCAAGCAGGCAATATACACTCCTGGAAATTGAAATAAGAACACCGTGAATTCATTGTCCCAGGAAGGAGAAACTTTATTGACACATTCCTGGGGTCAGATACATCACATGATCACACTGACAGAACCACAGGCACATAGACACAGGCAACAGAGCATGCACAATGTCGGCACTAGTACATTGTATATCCACCTTTCGCAGCAATGCAGGCTGCTATTCTGCCATGGAGACGATCGTAGAGATCCTGGATGTTGTTGTTGTTGTCTTCAGTCCTGAGACTGGTTTGATGCAGCTCTCCATGCTACTCTATCCTGTGCAAGCTGCTTCATCTCCCAGTACCTACTGCAATCTACATCCTTCTGAATCTGCTTAGTGTACTCATCTCTCGGTCTCCCTCTACGATTTTTACCCTCCAAGCTGCCCTCCAATGCTAAATTTGTGATCCCTTGATGCCTCAAAACATGTCCTACCAACCGATCCCTTCTTCTAGTCAAGTTGTGCCACAAACTTCTCTTCTCCCCAATCCTATTCAATACCTCCTCATTAGTTACGTGATCTATCCACCTTATCTTCAGTATTCTTATGTAGCACCACATTTCGAAAGCTTCTATTCTCTTCTTGTCCAAACCAGTTATCGTCCATGTTTCACTTCCATACATGGCTACACTCCAAACAAATACTTTCAGAAACGACTTCCTGATACATAAATCTATATTCGATGTTAACAAATTTCTCTTCTTCAGAAACGCTTTCCTTGCCATTGCCAGTCTACATTTTATATCCTCTCTACTTCGACCATCATCAGTTATTTTACTTCCTAAATAGCAAAACTCCTTTACTACTTTAAGTGTCTCATTTCCTAATCTAATTCCCTCAGCATCACCCGATTTAATTTGACTACATTCCATTATCCTCGTTTTGCTTTTGTTAATGTTCATCTTATATCCTCCTTTCAAGACACTGTCCATTCCGTTCAACTGCTCTTCCAAGTCCTTTGCCGTCTCTGACAGAATTACAATGTCATCGGTGAACCTCAATGTTTTTACTTCGTCTCCATGAATTTTAATACCTACTCCAAATTTTTCTTTTGTTTCCTTTACTGCTTGCTCAATATACAGATTGAATAACATCGGGGAGAGGCTACAACCCTGTCTCACTCCTTTCCCAACCACTGCTTCCCTTTCATGCCCCTCGACTCTTATTACTGCCATCTGGTTTCTGTACAAATTATAAATAGCCTTTCGCTCCCTGTATTTTACCCCTGCCACCTTTAGAATTTGAAAGAGAGTATTCCAGTCAACATTGTCAAAAGCTTTCTCTAAGTCTACAAATGCTAGAAACGTAGGTTTGCCTTTTCTTAATCTTTCTTCTAAGATAAGTCGTAAGGTCAGTATTGCCTCACGTGTTCCAACATTTCGACGGAATCCAAACTGATCTTCCCCGAGGTCTGCATCTACCAGTTTTTCCATTCGTCTGTAAAGAATTCGCGTTAGTATTTTGCAGCCGTGGCTTATTAAACTGATAGTTCGGTAATTTTCACATCTGTCAGCACCAGCTTTCTTTGGGATTGGAATTATTATATTCTTCTTGAAGTCTGAGGGTATTTCGCCTGTCTCATACATCTTGCTCACCAGCTGGTAGAGTTTTGTCATGACTGGCTCTCCCAAGGCTGTCAGTAGTTCTAATGGAATGTTGTCTATTCCGGGGGCCTTGTTTCGACTCAGGTCTTTCAGTGCTCTGTCAAACTCTTCACGCAGTATCGTATCTCCCATTTCGTCTTCATCTACATCCTCTTCTATTTCCATAATATTGTCCTCAAGTACAATCCTGGATGTAGTCCTGTGGAACGGCTTGCCATGCCATTTCCACCTGGCGCCTCAGTTGGACCAGCGTTCGTGTTGGACGTGCAGACCGCGTGAGACGACGCTTCATCCAGTCCCAAACATGCTCAATGGGGGACAGATCCGGAGATCTTGCTGGCCAGGGTAGTTGACTTACACCTTCTACAGCACGTTGGGTGGCACGGGATACATGCGGACGTGCATTGTCCTGTTGGAACAGCAAGTTCCCTTGCCGGTCTAGGAATGGTAGAACGATGGGTTCGATGACGGTTTGGATGTACCGGGCACTATTCAGTGTCCCCTCGACGATCACCAGAGGTGTACGGCCAGTGTAGGAGATCGCTCCCCACACCATGATGCCGGGTGTTGGCCCTGTGTGCCTCGGTCGTATGCAGTCCTGATTGTGGCGCTCACCTGCACGGCGCCAAACACGCGTACGACCATCATTGGCACCAAGGCAGAAGCGACTCTCATCGCTGAAGACGACACGTCTGCATTCGTCCCTCCATTCACGCCTGTCGCGACACCACTGGAGGCGGGCTGCACGATGTTGGGGCGTGAGCGGAAGACGGCCTAACTGTGTGCGGGACCGTAGCCCAGCTTCATGGAGACGGTTGCGAATGGTCCTCGCCGATACCCCAGTGTCCCTAATTTGCTGGGAAGTGGCGGTGCAGTCCCCTACGGCACTGCGTAGGATCCTACGGTCTTGGCGTGCATCTGTGCGTCGCTGCGGTCCGGTCCCAGGTCGACGGACACGTGCACCTTCCGCCGACCACTGGCGACAACATCGATGTACTGTGGAGACC